>NC_035433.2:39350059-39637559 GCF_002127325.2 Helianthus annuus | reverse complement strand
TAAAACACAGTGTCAAGAATCCTCCAGCAATCTACTTGCTGTTAAAACACAGTGTCAAGAATCCTCTAGCAATCTGCTTGCTGTTAAAACACAGCGTCGTCAAATCTGCTTGTTGTTAAAACACAGTGTCAAGGAAATCTGCTTGTTGTTAAAACACATTGTCAAGGAATCTGCTTGCTGTTAAAACACAGTGTTAAGAATCCTCCAGCAATCTGCTTGCTGTTAAAACACAGTGTCAAGAATCCTCCAGCAATCTGCTTGTTGTTAAAACACAGCGTCATGAAACATGCTTGCTGTTAAAACACAGCGTCAAGAAATATGCTTGCTATTAAAACACATTGTCAAGAAACACAGCGTCTTGTAAGATTTAAATTGAAACTGTCAATTTGATTTAAATGGAATATTTAGTTTCCATAATTTTCTGGTTAGTTAGTTATCCTAATAAAATAATCCATAATTAAAATAATATTCAAATTACACAATTGCCCTTTTAGTTAAAATCCTTCAATGCCACATGTCGCGTTCTTATTGCTTCCTAGACTTTCTAGGAAAAACACACTTTCCGCAGGAACCCTACTCATATATATATATATATATATATATATTTACAAGTGAACAATACAAATACAAATTCAATTTACAATAACACGACGAATGGGCGAGACATGACAAACAAGGGCACGACCCTCACATATGACGAACTTACACAAAACAAATACCTAACTTAAGATGGTAACTTGTATTTAGTAAGTTACAAGTTTAAGTGATTAACGTACGTAGAATGCTTTAAGGTTATGACGTCTACGGGACAAGCACCGGTGAAGTTTCGACGTAGAAGACGCATATCAGTGAGTTCATGTCCCCACTCTTAAACATTTTCTTGTTTTTTAAACTTTGGGGAAAATACATGTACTATGGTATGTAGAAACAAAACTAAGGAATGACGTATAGATCATGTGACGAATAGGGTGAGACTTAAGCACCATCAATCAACTATATACCTAGACCGCGGAACAAAAGGTTAGATCTAATGGGTTTCAGGAAGCCACACTCTTGGCCACGTCTTACCGAGAGTGCTTTTATGTCTCGAGTCATAAATCGACAGAAAAATGCCTATTGTTTGGATGCTTCCTATGTCGTGACAAATGTTAATGTCCTCGCAAAACATTAACGATCTCAACTTTGTTACAGTTACAGAATACATTTTTCAAGTAAATTTTACAATTACATTCCATGATTCTTACAACTATTACTCATATGTTTTACACAAAACTGTATAAATTCACACCAACTTTTGTTGACGATCTTCAAAACTTACATGTATTTCAGGAAACTAAGTGGATGCGCGCGCGATCTCTTTTCTCAAGAATGTTTTTTAAGTTTCAAGTTATTATGTGTCTATGCTCCGTTGCCACTTTTGATGGATTTGTTTGTTATATCCCGCCTCCATGTGGTGATACCTGCCTTCAGCAAGTCGCAAACTTGCTCGTTCATCGCCTTTGTCTTTTCAGACCCCAGGCTGCGCTTTCGTTGCTTTTTCGGCTCCACTGATGGGAAAGTATTTAAGCAATGCTCAGTATTGTCGCGCGGGACACCGGTCATGTCTGACGGTGTCCAGGCGAATATGTCCATATTCTTGAATAGCAGTTGCTTTAAATGTGACCTGAGGTTTGGAGATATCGCATGACCGATCGTCATTGTTTGCTCTGGGTACTTGCGATTCAAGATCCATTTTTCTGGTTCTGTTAGAGGCGTAACCTTGTTGGCCTTCGCTGGCCAAGCTTCATCAGTTGCCATGACTTCTTTTCTTGAGTAGATAATTGCCACCCCGGTTTCCATTGGGAAACCGATAGCCGAGTGGGGGGTGGATGTTACCATGCTCATTTCACCCTATGTTTCTCTTCCAATCAAGACATCATATCTTGATTTAACTCGCATGACCATAAAGTTGACATTGGTAGTTCTTGAGTGTTCCCATCAGATAGTGTAATTGGGAAGCTGATCTGACCCAGCGGAAATACCATTTCGTTACAAAAACCAGACAACGGGTAGTCCACTGGTTCTAGGCGTGCCTTATCTTTAGGGTCAAATTGATCAGAACATTGCTCGTAGATTATATCAGTTATGCTTCCAGGGTCGATGAAGACATAGTCCGTCTCGTAGTGGCCAATGATGATGGTGATGATGACGGGGCATGTGGCGCGGGGCCCCCCGTGCACCACCGGAAAAATTACTTGATGTTCTTGCCACGATGTCTCGAATGGGTGCTTGCCCTTGCTTTTCGCACTTCTTCTTGGTCCGTGGACCATGTGTGTTTCTAACCGACGAACTTTCTTCTGACCTCTATCGCCGTTTCTCTGTATCTGGCGCGTCTCTTTGCGCACGTTCTTCACTTAGTGACCCAATTTTCCACTTTTGAGAGCCTTCTCGATCTCTTGGCACAAACTGATGCAGTCGTCAGTTAGATAGCCTATGTCTTTATGGAAATCACAATATAGATTAGGGTCTTGACCCTTCTTGTTAGACATGGGCTTGGGAGCTTTGAAATCATGGTTCTCTATCATAAGAACCTCCTTAGGTGTCTTATTCAACGAAGTCCAGTGTTTCTCCCTATTCTCTTTCTTCACTGCCTTGCGGTATCCGATTCTATCTATCGTGTCGCACACGTCTTCCTTGAATCGAGGCATTTCTTCATAACCGTTGGACTGGTTGGACTTTCAGCCAGGTTTTTTGTTCTTGTTGAGTCTATTCAATTCATGCGCGTTGGTTCTAGAGTAGCGATCTTTTGAATAATAACTGGACTTGCCACCAGTCAATGACTCTTCTATTTACGCGACCACCTTGGCTGCTTCCATCAGTTTGTCCCATTCTTTAGGCATACCGTCTCTGCTCGTGATAGTCCGGATTAGACTATCACAACAGATTTCCTTATTGAAGTGGGCGCGCATCAGATCTTCGCTCACGCCACCAATTTCTAAACACTCCATGCTAAAGCGAATGATAAAATCTTCCAAACCTTCGTTCTCACGTCGCTAGATGTCCATAACTTCAGATGTACCGTGCCTGTATCGCCTTTGTTGGCTGAAGTGGGCCAGTAATTATTCTTAGAAATCGATCCACGATTTGATTCTTCCTGTGAGGAGGCTGTAAATCATGCGCGAGCAGCTCTCGTGAGTGTTTGAATGAAAAGATGGCACCACATAGGCATGGTCCATCCGCCTACTACACCAACACTTGTAAAAAGCTGAACGTGATCGTCTGGTTCAGTCAGGTCATTAAACTTACCCATAGTCTGTGGAAGCTTGGCTTTCTCCATTAGAGCTAGAGCGATGCTCCGAATGAATTTAGAATGTTCAGCTGCTGCCGCTGGCCTATAAACAAGGCTGAAGTCATGCTCTGCCGCTTCGTTGTACGCAATGCGTGGCCTTGGTTTGTATGATTCATGGTTCTTCTGCAGACCGTTGAAGACATAAGAGCTTTCTTCTTGATGGTATGTGGAATCATTCTCATCTATGTTATTCTCCCATTCATCATTAAAGTTTCGCGCCCCGAGCCGGCTACTTAATGGACGTCTTTGTTGCACGTGAGAGGGATGTTCATAATAACTCTCTGTTTCATCGTAGGTGTCGCGCGTGTCATGCACGCTCTCTGTCTTCTTTGTGAAGCGGGTCTCTCATGTTGCCTTTGTACATACTCTTGAGGAGGTGTCTGATGTACCCCCTACCTTGGTGCAGGAGTTGCCATAAGTGATGGTTCCGTCTACGCTTGAAGGACTGCCTGTTGCGCGCTCAGCTGCGCCTATACGAGATTCAAGGTTGCTTGGTTTTTGGCATCCCAGGAGGTGAGAGTTTCCCCCTTTGGTAAACCCAAGAACGTGGATATGTTCGATGGTGCTGGAGTCGACGGGCCAGCGCCGTGACTTGTTAGGGTGACCGTTTGGGTGGTGCGAACACCACTTGCGCGGACCGCCGCAACATTTGTGGCTTCCCTTTCCGTGAAGTCGTCAGCAGGTAGGTTTTGGACGTGCGATGTCACGGCCCTTGGCCCCGGTTTCACCCGGTCCAGAGCCGTGAGGCAGGAAATCCCGTGGTATCTATTTAAATGACAGCGGAAGCTTTCTTAAACAGGATCTTTTTAATATTAAAACTGCTCGTTTTATATAATATAGGGATAAATCCCATAATTTACAATAAGGTGATTTCCCAGGGAAATCTTTATTTCTCAAAACATGTTTCTTTATTTATTAACATTGAGCCATTTTTCTAAGCTTGTAGTGCTCCCCGGCACTTTTCTTTGCTCACAACAGATCACCTGAAACATGTTTGGAAAAGGTTTTGTCAGCAGGGAAATACTGAGTGAATCATTCAGTTTTACTAATATGACACGTTGTTATAATTTACAGTATTAAGAGCGATTACAATGTTTCCATATCAACCAACTACCCACAGTATTTGTCACTCGACCGGATCTGTGACTGTGGTCATATCACTGTTGGGTCCGTTCACCCACAAGTGACGTAAATCACTATTTAGGTCCGACTACCTAATAGTGTATATCATGATTTAGGCTCGCTCACCTAACATGATACAAACAATAGTAATGTGCACAATACCCCACATACTGGCTATAAATTTGGTGATTACAAAGACTTAATCCCTGTAATTATAACTTTGGAAAATAATTTGGAGTATTGTAAAGCAGTTGATAAAAAGAGAATGACTCACATTGCAGATTTAACGAGCAGAGTATAAGCCTACTGATTAGCCTTGATTAACCTAATTTAAATAACAATGCACACACAAACGGGTTAGTAACTAATACAGCAGTTACGACAATTCACGAGATTAAACCCTCACAACGATTAACAAAGTGCAATACTTAAATATTCAGCGGATTCACAACGAATAACAGAGCATAGTCCGGATTCAGACGATACTCAAATATTCAAGTCGAAATCACGATGAATAACAAAGTATAAACTCAATTTGAGCAGCACTCAAACAATCGTTGGATAGTTATAATCGATCGGACGTTGAGTCGTAATAGCGATCGAGTTATTACCCTGATTGTGGCAGCACTTCGTGATTTGTGTGTGTTTTATAGTAATCAGCTAATATCTCGTAGTATATTTTGAATTTTAACGTCGAACAATCAACAGAATGCAAGTGCCACGCCCCTCTATTTATACCCAAAATTGGCGTCTCCCGCTAGTCGCGGAAGAATCCGTGTCACGTGCCGCGTATCGCCTGGGGTGTCAATTTAGGGTAGGGTAGGTTAGTCACTGGTATAGGCCTGGTGAGTCGACAGTTTAAGAGTTCTCAATTTAGACAACGTATTCGGAGGATAATTATCAGCTAGGGTTTACCCCCCCCCCCTGAGTTTTAGGGGCCCTGATCCTGATTCTGATTATTCTGAAAATGTTAGAGTTTATGCAGAATTACTTGGGTTTCTCAATTAGGGTTTCCTTAGGGGATAATTAACATACTAAGTATAAATTTTATTGAGAGTTGTTACATCCTCCCCACCTTAAGAAAAATCTCGTCCTCGAGATTTACTGGAATAAATGAGGATATTTCCGCTTCATTTCTGATTCCAGCTCCCAAGTGTATTCTGGTCCTCTCTTTGAATCCCATTTGACTTTAACTAGCACTAGTCGCTTGTGTTTGAGAAACTTGACTTTCTTGTCTTCTATTTGAAGTGGTTTCTCTATGAATTTTAACTTTTCATTTACCTCTACATCTTGAAGAGGTACTACCAGGGATTCGTCTGATAAACATTTCTTGAGATTGGATACATGAAATACATCATGTACTCCAGCTAGTTCTTCTGGTAGTTGTAAGCGATAAGCAACTGGTCCTATTCGTTGTATTACTGAAAATGGTCCTACATATCTTGGACTCAGCTTTCCTTTCTTACCGAATCGTACTATTCCTTTCCAAGGGGAGACTTTCAAAAGTACTTTGTCTCTTACTTGAAATTCTAGTGGCTTACGGCGATTGTCTGCATAGCTTTTCTGACGATCTCTAGCAGTTTTTAGTCTTTCCTTGATTTGAGTTATCTTATCCGTAGTTTCTTGCACAATTTCTGGACCTGATAATTAACTTTCTCCTATTTCTGCCCAACAAACTGGAGTTCTACACTTGCGTCCATACAGTGCTTCGAATGGAGCAGCTTCGACGCTTGAATGATAACTATTGTTATAGGAGAATTCAATTAAGGGTAAGTGGTTATCCCAATTACCACCAAAATCTATTACACATGCTCGAAGCATGTCTTCCAAAGTTTGTATCGTCCTTTCACTTTGTCCGTCTGTTTGTGGATGATATGCAGTACTCAAATTTAGTCGGGTTCCCATTGCTTTCTGGAAACTAGTCCAGAAATGGGAAGTAAACCGACTATCCCTGTCCGATACAATGGAGAGTGGGACTCCATGTAAAGATACTACTTCATCTACGTATAACTTGGCTAGCCTTTCCATGCTAAAAGTTTCCTTTATTGGTAGAAAATGAGCTGATTTGGTTAATCGATCAACGATTACCCAAATCGCATCATTATCTTTTCTGGTTTTGGGTAACTTAGTAACAAAATCCATTGTTATGAGTTCCCATTTCCATACAGGAATTTCTAGCTGTTGTAGTAATCCTGAAGGTTTCTAGAGTTTGGCTTTAACTTGTGAACAAGTAAGACATTTAGATACATATTCAGCTATATCCTTTTTCATTCCTATCCACCAGAAATTGTTTCCTGGATGTACGGTATACCTAGATTTATGAGCTTCTTCTAAAATCTTATTTCTTAAATCTCCTTGCTTAGGTACCCAAATTCGTTTCTTGTGGAATCTCCAAATTCCATCACTTCCTTGTTCCAGTTCCTTTATATATCCTTTCATTTCTTCAGCATCGTCCTTGATTGCTGTTTCTTGAACTTTCTTCAATTGTTTCATTAAATCTACTTGTAGATTTAATCTAAGATCACGGACTCGCTTTTGCTTCTCCTGATACTTACGACTTAAGGCATCTGCGACTACGTTTGCCTTTCCTTCGTGATATTGAATGTCACAGTCGTAATCGCTTAAGATTTCCATCCATCTTCTTTGCCTCATATTTAACTCTTTTTGCCCAAATATGTACCTTAAGCTTTTGTGATCTGTATAAACAGTAAACTTACTTCCATACAGATAGTGTCTCCAAATCTTAAGGGCAAAAATTATAGCTCCTAATTCTAAATCATGCGTCGTATAGTTTTCCTCGTGCTTCTTCAATTGTCGGGAAGCATACGCAATTACCTTTTTGCGTTGCATTAATACACATCCGAATCCTAACTTTGAAGCATCACAATATACTTCAAAATCTTCTGTTCCTTCGGGTAAGGCTAAAATTGGAGCATTCGTCAATCGGTGCTTTAAAATTTTAAAAGCTTCTTCTTGTCTAGGTCCCCATTCAAACTTAACGGCTTTACAGGTCAGCTTAGTCAAAGGTACAGCTATCTTAGAGAAATCCTTAATAGATCGTCTGTAGTATCCGCTAAGCCTAGAAAACTTCTAATTTCCATAGCTGTTTGCGGGACCTTCCATTTGGTGATTGCTTCTATTTTAGAAGGATCTACGTGAATTCCTTCGTGATTCACCATGTGACCTAAGAATTGTACTTCTTGTAGCCAGAATTCACACTTTGAGAATTTGGCATAAAGCTTTTCCTTTCTTAACAACGTTAAGAGTGCATGCAGGTGCTTGCAATGTTCTTCCTGACTTTTGGAATAAATAAGTATATCGTCGATGAATACGATTACAACTTTATCCAAGTATAGTTTACAGATCCGATTCATCATCTCCATAAATGCTGCTGGGGCATTTGTTAGTCCAAAGGGCATGACTGTAAACTCATAATGACCATACCTAGTTCTGAAAGCAGTTTTAGGTATGTCTTCTTCTTGTACTTTCAATTGATGATATCCAGAGTGCAAGTCTATCTTAGAAAAATACCTAGCGCCTTGAAGTTGATCAAAAAGATCGTCAATCCTAGGTAATGGATATCGATTCTTAATTGTAACTTTATTTAGTTCCCTATAATCGATACACATTCTCATCGATCCATCCTTCTTTTTAACAAACAACACTGGGGCTCCCTACGGGGATGAACTAGGTTGTATAAACCCTTTGCTTAGTAATTCATCTAACTGCTTTTTCAGTTCTAGCATTTCGGTGGGTGCTAATCGATAAGGTGCCTTGGCTATTGGTGTAGTTCCTGGAATTAGATGAATTCTAAACTCTACTTCTCTATCGGGTGGTAACCCAGGTTATTCTTCTGGAAAGACATCTGGGTATTCTGAGACGATAGGGATGTCCTGTAGTTCCTTACTTTTAGTGTTAATGATTACAGAAATCATATACACCATTTCTTGTTTTCTTGAATAACTAGCCAACTTCATTACTGAAATGAATTTCAGTGGCTTTTGAGGTTTATCTCCTGTAATTAAAATTACCTCTCCTGTGGGAGTACGGATTTCTACGGAATTCTTATCACAAAGGATTCGAGCATGGTTGGCTACTAACCAATCCATTCCTAATACTACATCGAATCCGGCTAATTTCATAGGTAACAGGTTTACAGAGAACTTATGTCCTACAAGTTCTATTTTTCCTTCTTGCAAAACTTTATCTATGTTAATAGAATTTCCATCTGCCGTTTCGACTATAAAAATCTGTCTAAGGGCGGTTAAGGGTAAGTTAAGAGCTTGGCAGAATGAAGTATTGATAAAACTTTGGTTTGCAGCAGAGTCAAATAATACTATTGCAAATACGTCGTGAACTAGGAACGTACCGGCTATCACATCTGGGATGAGTTCAGCTTCTTGAGTGGTTAGCTGGAATGCTCGTGCATTCTTCTTGGTAGCTCCGTCGGCCATCTTAGTTTTATTATCTGCTGGTTTTGCTAGCTTAGGGCATTTTGTTTGAAAATGTCCAGGTTCTCCACAGTTGTAGCAAATTATTGTTTTCCTTCTACATTCTTCTTCCCAGTGTCCTATAGCTTTGCAAAAGTTACAGGTCACATTACACCTTCAAAAGTGATTCTTTCTGCAATTTCTGCAAAAAGGCGGATTTGCAGCTTGCCTCGTTCCTCTCTTCTTTAATTTATTACTATTATTACCCACACGAAATCCTTGGGTAATCTTTTGAGCCAACGCCTTCTTTCGATCTTCTTCTCTTGCACGTACCAGTTCATCAGTTAGGGTATTAGCTAATTCCACAGCATCATCAATAGTGCGAGGTCTTGCAGCTTTAACGATGTTACGGATTTCACTAATTAATCCCCAAATGTAACGGGAAATGAGTGCCGGTTCTGGCGAAGCCAGGGTAGGTACCACTCTCGCATATTCGAAGAATGTCGAAGTATATCCCCGACAATCTACGCCTATCATACGATGACTCAGGAACTTGTTGGCCATTTGTTCCTTTTGTATTCGGGACAGAATTTTCTTTCTACAAGACTCTTAAATTCTTCCCAGTTCATTGCATAGGCCACCCTTCTTCCTTTTGCTTGCAATACAGTGTTCCACCACTCTAACGCCCCTTCTTTGAACAAATTTGACGCATACATAACTTGATCTTCTTCGACACATTTACTTATTGCAATTACTGCTTCGGTTTTCTCTAACCAACGCAGTACTGCAGTTGCTCCTTTGTTACCTGCAAATTCAACAGGTTTGCAAGCAAGAAATTCTTTGTAACTGCAACCAGGCGTTGCAGGTTTCATCTTCTTAGGAGGTGGAGCCTGTCGCCGATTATTATTGTCATGATTGCCGCCTCCATTTACACTATGACTAAAATTGTCTTCCTGGGTACGTTTACTTGGAATAATTTGTTGCGGTTCAACAGATTTCTGAGCAGCAGCCATGATTGCAGGAATAGCATTAGCTATCCCTTGAGTGATGATATTTTCAATATCTTGTCTAGTCATGTATTGGTTTTCCTGATTTTGCTCAGATTGATTCTCTTCATTAACTGGTTCATTACTAGCGTTTTCCATCTGATAATTAGTATAAGTGTAAATTATTAGTGTCAAATAATTGCTAGTTAGATATAATAAAGCAATTACACATAAACACATAAAACCTTACAACACATATCTATAACCAAAATTGTTGATGTCTCGACTTCTATTTTGTTTTATAGATTATATAGGCATCCATACACACTGTTTATCTCACAATGTTTTATTTCCCATTTTACAGAGTTAGATTTAACTATTACTATTACTATTATGATACAGACACACTTCCCACCCTACTATCCTCTAGTCAACTGGCAGTTTTAGTAGCGACGCTCCCTCTCGGCGTACTTCCACGAGATTTGTTCCCCCATTTCCCGGATCCTATTCCCTGTACCTATCAGCTCTTCACTGAACTGACGAAGTTCGGCTAAGTTTTCGTTGCTCATTGGAGGATTGGGGATAGGTTCTGGATCAAACTGTGGGAGAAGAGTATAAGGACTGTTTATCATGTTTTGATATTGCCAGTCGTTCGTCCACCATTCTTCCATTTGGCCTAAAGGTCGAGTGTGGATTAGTGGATCTGGAATAGCTGGTTCCAGATTTACAGGAAGTTGGTTTTCGGCAGGGTAAGGATATAGATTATTGTGAATAGGGCTGATGACATCACAATTTGCCAGTAGACGGTCTATTTCGTCTTGAAATGTGATTTCTTCAGGTTGTCTAGAGCTTTCTCCAATTTCTATTCCTTTTTGTTTAGAATTTTCCCTTACTTCTATCTCTGCTGGCTTAGAGCTCTCTCCGGTCTCGAGTCCTTTTCCTTTGTCTATGGGGTTTTCTATTTTGGGGAGTTTCCTAGTGGCTGGCTTTCTCCTGCGCACTTTCCTCCATCCTACATATCTTCTTCTCTTTTTAGGTTTTGCTTTTTCCAGCGGTGGAGCTTGGAATTCCAGAGGTTCCTCTATGTCAGCAATATAACCAGTAAAGTCGTGGGAGACTTCAATTGGTACTGGGTAGAGGTTGAGATTCTGAAATGCTTCCGATATCTCATTCATGCTGGATAGCATATATGCAAAATGCACAAAAATGCTAAGTTAAAACTTTGGAACAAAGTTTTACAAATAAACATTGCAGTTTTATTGCATACTAATTTGTACAAAAGACAACAGGAAAGAGAACACGCTAGGATTTATTTATTTACTATATGGTAGTTTTCTTCTAGATCAGGCTTATTGATAGTTTAGAGGTTTGCATTTTCCGCTACGGTAGCTAGCATATACAGATTTGCCCATTTTTCATCTAATTGGTCTTCCCAAGGTGGATTATTACCTAATTCCTGAATTTCTGGATTAAACCTCACTTTCTTGACTTGGGGTTTCTGGCTTTTCCTAGTGATCGAATTTCTTTTCTCTGGGGTGAGAGGATTCTCATATTGTGCTTTTCGAACAAAAATCCCTTCTTTCGGATCTACTGGGTATTTGGAGGAAGAAGTTCCTTTTTCTATGGGTGCAGTATCTAACTTGTGGTAGATAGCAGAAAGCTTTTGTTTACCCATACTGTAACTTAACAATTAATCAATTAATAAAACATATATTCACAGAATGACAATTAGAATTAATCAATAGGCTAAAATCAATAGTAAGCTTAAATCAGTGGCTCTGATACCACCTTTTCCTGTCACGGCCCTTGGCCCCGGTTTAACCCGGTCCAGAGCCGTGAGGCAGGAAATCCCGTGGTATCTATTTAAATGACAGTGGAAGCTTTCTTAAACAGGATCTTTTTAATATTAAAACTGCTCGTTTTATGTAATATAGGGATAAATCCCATAATTTACAATAAGGTGATTTCCCGGGGAAATCTTTATTTCTCAAAACATGTTTCTTTATTTATTTACATTGAGCCACTTTTCTAAGCTTGTAGTGCTCCCTGGCACTTTTCTTTGCTCACAACAGATCACCTGAAACATGTCTGGAAAAGGTTTTGTCAGCAGGGAAATACTGAGTGAATCATTCAGTTTTACTAAAATGACACGTTGTTATAATTTACAGTATTAAGAGCGATTACAATGTTTCCATATCAACCAACTACCCATAGTATTTGTCACTCGACCGGATCTGTGACTGTGGTCATATCACTGTTGGGTCCGTTCACCCACAAGTGACGTAAATCACTATTTAGGTCCGACTACCTAATAGTGTATATCATGATTTAGGCTCGCTCACCTAACATGATACAAACAATAGTAATGTGCACAATACCCCACATACTGGCTGTAAATTTGGTGATTACAAAGACTTAATCCCTGTAATTATAACTTTGGAAAATAATTTGGAGTATTGTAAAACAGTTGATAAAAAAGAGAATGACTCACATTGCAGATTTAACGAGCAGAGTATAAGCCTATTGATTAGCCTTGATTAACCTAATTTAAATAACAATGCACACACAAACGGGTTAGTAACTAATACAACAGTTACGACAATTCACGAGATTAAACCCTCACAACGATTAACAAAGTGCAATACTTAAATATTCAGCGGATTCACAACGAATAACAGAGCATAGTCCGGATTCAGACGATACTCAAATATTCAAGTCGAAATCATGACGAATAACAAAGTATAAACTCAATTTGAGCAGCACTCAAACAATCGTTGGATAGTTATAATCGATCGGACGTTGAGTCGTAATAGCGATCGAGTTATTACCCTGATTGCGGCAGCACTTCGTGATTTGTGTGTGTTTTATAATAATCAGCTAATATCTCGTAGTATATTTTGAATTTTAACGTCGAACAATCAACAGAATGCAAGTGCCAGGCCCCTCTATTTATACCCAAAATTGGCGCCTCCCGCTAGTCGCGGAAGAATCCGTGTCACGTGCCGCGTATCGCCTGGGGTGTCAATTTAGGGTAGGGTAGGTTAGTCACTGGTATAGGCCTGGTGAGTCGACAGTTTAAGAGTTCTCAATTTAGACAACGTATTCGGAGGATAATTATTAGATAGGGTTTACCCCCCCCCCCCGAGTTTTAGGGGCCCTGATCCTGATTCTGATTATTCTGAAAATGTTAGAGTTTATGCAGAATTACTTGGGTTTCTCAATTAGGGTTTCCTTATGGGATAATTAACATACTAAGTATAAATTTATTGAGAGTTGTTACATGCGAGATGTCTTCCACCGTGCCTACTTGAGAGCTTGTCCCAAAACCAAAGTCTGGGATTCCCTGATCGACTATTGATCGAGGGAACAAAGTAGTTCAGAAAAAAGAAGACGGAATTGATTGTGAAAATCAGTGGGTTCAAATGAAGAAACACCAAACTAATCTAGTGATTAGTTTTTGGTATGTGCCTCAACAAATAAGGTTAATCTTCTTGTCTTCTCCAAGCCATGATGATGATCTTCCTGCAAAACACTAAACACCCCGTCAAGCTCGTTATGAGGAGGGGAATAGGGGGGTTCTACTCTTAACCACTCTTCGGCATGATAATAAGTATATGTTTTGAGGAAATAAGTGTGTGATTAGTAGTGAGAGAGCAAGGAACAGAATAGTTAAACCAGTAAGTGATGGCTCCTATTTATAGCCGGAGTAGTGAGGTAGGAGATGGGCTGATGGGCCTTGGGTCTGGAGTCGACAACAAGGAATATCCGTCTTGTCCCCTCTGCAACAATCGTTAGTGCTTCTGTGTGAGGATTGAGTTGGCGCACGTTGAATGGATCCACGTGTCCTGACTGTTGTCTTTGTTGTCTCTCTATCATCAGCGGCTGTGTGGAGATCGTGGAGAAGATGTCAGCGCACGCTGATTAATGCCACGTATGCGTCCTTTTATACCTTCCTGTCTCCTGTACGATTGTTAATCGTGGAGCACGATCTAATACAGCCTGTTGGACGCTCATTGGTCCACTGCTCTGCCACTCATACCTTTGGTACTTATCCTAAGATGACATGCGCTTCTGTCCTCCGCGCCACCCCTGAGGAAAACCCATGTAGCCGACGCAAGGTCCAGGAAGTGAGGGCTTTTATCCAGGAAGCTAATGTGAAATCTGGTCTTGTCTTTGCTTAGACCTCGCGTGCGACCTAGGTTTCACCTGATTGGTTGGCGCGAGGTTGAGAAAGTTGCTAGATTAGTATAATAGAAGTATGGTCCCGCGCACGCCCTGATTGGTCGGCGCGGGTTTTTGGGATCATGCCCCTTCAATAGTAAAATTCCAAATCGGTTAAATATTTAATTTCAAAACACAAGAATGTCAGTTGGGTAGAGTGATGTAACTTTGTAAATATGTAATGTTGTTAGTTATTAGCTGCCTCAGTTTGAGGTGACCGTTGTTTTTTTAATGAAGTATACTTTAAAAAAATATACTATCTAATTATTTGTTTTGTTTTTTCTAAACATATTATTCCATATTTTTAAATCTTTACTCATTTTCCCGGAAATGTTAAAAATTCCCTTACCGTCTCACAATTCCCATGTTCATTGTGCAAGCTTTCCTAATTTTTCTACCAGATCCAATTTTTTTTGCTCATAAATTTTATTTCGTTTCAAAATTTTCATTTCACACTATAATTCCGGCCTCCAAACCCCTCCATGAATATCATCTACTATATTCAGTTTTAGTTATCTTTTATTCTGATCCCTTCCACTTTACCACTCTAGTGTCCAGGCCATTTTAAGAACCATCCATAACCAAAATTCTGTAGTAGTTTCAACATTGAAATAATTTCATAGCAAAATGATCAATTATTATAGAATGGTTGAGGATACTAAAGTAGATAATGTGCTTTCAAATAAGTGTCATTACCCTTTTGCCACAACAATCATTTATAAAGTTAAATCACGAATTCTATAATATGTAATATATTATTTTAAAAGCTCAAAACTACTTGATTTCAAACGAGTATGAACCGGTTATTAAATGACACGTTTGACCCAAACCAATATTAGCCATTAGCCCTAGCAGCTGCTGTTCCTGATCCCATGGCGATTCCTGTATACAATATTTTTAACCAGATCAATAGCAACAAGGATATTTTTCTTAGTCTTGATCATGACTACCAACAACTTGTATTTTAGGAAAGTCCATCTCATTCTAGTTCATTTCATATCTAAAATATCCAGCTCACTCTTCATTTTATTACACAAGTTATAGTTCCGATCCCATATGAGCACTTGACAAGTATTAACTTCTTTCAGCCTATTACATCTTTAGAAGCCACTCATGTCACACCCTCAAATCCCACGTACGGAGTATCACCACGAGGCGTATGACTGCCCAGGATCCAACCACCAATCACATTGAACATTTATCATAAGTAACACAAAACCATTATCACTATGACTAGTGACCAAACATTTAAGTCTAAAACATAGTAGGTTTAAAATAAAGTTCTAAACCATAGCAAGTTCAACAAAATAAAGTTTGAGTGTTTAGCGGAAGCATTAAGTTCATAAGTAGCTT
This sequence comes from Helianthus annuus, assembly GCF_002127325.2. Classification (NCBI taxonomy): domain Eukaryota; kingdom Viridiplantae; phylum Streptophyta; class Magnoliopsida; order Asterales; family Asteraceae; genus Helianthus; species Helianthus annuus. The sequence continues at coordinate 39,622,119 of NC_035433.2, read as the reverse complement.
AAAACATAAGTTCAAATGTAGGATTCCGATAAAGGATTCTAGACGACCACCATAACGCTCCAAGCAAACTCCAGTGCAGCATCTACGGACCTGCAAGCATGCAGTAGCGTGTCAACATAAAGTTGGCGAGTTCAAGGTTTTCGAAAAGGTTTTTCTTGTTTTATCCAAAAACATCGTTTTATGAAGTTACCTTGTAATCAACAAATGCAGTGGGGTGCTACCCCATATAAATGTATAAATGAACCAATCAATCCACTAAACTATGCAGTACCGAAACTTTGACGTAATTGTCATTTGCCCTTTTGATCAATATCTACCATCATTGACCAGAGTTCCTAGATAATAGTTCACGCACGTCCTCCTCCAGAGGAACAGTGTGAGGTTGTCAAACCTAATAGCGCTATCAACTAGTATCCCGTCCGCCTCGCACGACGGTTAATCGGTATAAGTGAAAAAGGGACTTTCTGGTAGAATGTCGTTTAGTGTATGAAGTTCCCAACCACCGGGAATATTTGAAGTTCCCAACCATTGGGAATACGTGAAGTTCCCGTCCCAACGGGAATGTATACGGAGTTCCCAAACCCACAGGGAATGCATGCCTTTAGTTGTAGTGTGAACTCACCTTAGCTTGCTCGGTAGATGACGGGTGGTCCGTTGGACAACCCTTAAATGGGTTAAAAAGGTTAAAATTCCATGCTTTACTTGGTTATTTGCTTGAACTTAGTAACTACGAGTGTTCGTGTGTTTTACAGGTAAATCGCTTAATTCGGTTAATTTGGAACCCGTAGGCTACGGACGAAAGAAAGGCATCCATCATCACATCGAAATCATCAACAATATTTGGATGCACATGGCTTGGCTTAGAGGAGGCACATAATATCCATCGAATTAATCCTTTTGGGAGCTATGACACAAGTCAACAAGCACATCATTGAATAAAATTATAACATCACGTGGCTTTGGGTTTACAATCCTCATCATTTCAAGATGGGCGGCTAACAACTACTCCCATTGGGCCGCCACGCACACAAGGAGATTTATAAAAAAAAAAAAAACATCATGTGCACATGGGGGATTTTCGATGGCAGCCAAGAAAGTCAACAATATCAATCACCATCATCTTGCAAACTTTGAGGGATGGGATTTTTGGTGGCACCTTATATCAAAATTCAACAACAATAGTTAATCATCATCAGAGACTTCACGTGACTTTGTGGGCTTTTTTTTTATGTGATTGGGCCGCCACACAAAGTGGCAAACATTGGATGGAGTGGGCGGCACATATATGACGTACAACCACTTGGGCCGACATATTGGGGGGCGGCACATGTGAAGGCCATAATTATCATATAGTTCACGTGACTTCTTGGAGGGTCTTGACTTTTCAAACATCATCAAATCATCATCACACGTGGGGACTAAATACATCAAGACACTGACTTTGGGGATTTTCAATAACATAAATAAACTCCAACATCATCATTATATACATACAAGACAAGAAAGGCAGTGGTCCAATCACGTGAATGGGCTAGCAGATTTCATTGAAGGTTTCGAGAGGCACACATGGGACTTGACGGTAAGGAGTATTGTGGACTTGCTTGATTGGTGTTTTTGGGCGGCACATGTGAAACAAAAGATGAAACGAATAAGAAAATTCATCACCGTAAATTACGGTCTCGCCGTAATTTACGGTGGACCTGATGTTCACATGGAGGCTGCCGTAACTCAGTATATCTGCACCGTAAACACTTCATCTTCACCGTAATTTACGGTGGAGCCGTAAATTACGGTGGTGCCTGCGAGCAAAAAGTGTAACTGCCATTTTTAAGTTGTTTTTGGGGTGTCTTTTGGTAGGATTCTCATCATTGACGGTTCTTAGATACTTTGGGGGCGATTTTGGAGTACTTGCTTGCTTTGTGAACATTTCCAATCATTCGGTTTGTGTTTTTAATCTTTATGAACATTAGATTGATGTTGATGATGATTCACCGAGCCATGTCCGGCTAAACTCTTCGGTGATCATCCTAGGTGAATGTTTCTAAGACTTTTGTGTGTTTAATTTCTGCATTTCTAGAATGATATCTTGCGTTGCTCGAATGTCATGGTGTATGTTTGATTGTTTGTAGTGTGTTAATCCATATCACAATTTCTAGTCTTAATCGTACGTTCTTGGTGCCGTTGGCAACCGAGATATCACGGGAAGGGTTAGGGTTGGTTATTGGTTAATAGGTCATCGGGAAACAACCTCGCGTTATCTAATCCGAGTACTTTGTTCCCTTTTATCACTTCAATCACATATACACGAGTTATGTCTATGTAACTCTTTCTAGTGAAATTGCACACAACTGTTTAAAGAAACTGGAACCTAGGGTGATCATTGTTCTCTCCTCATTGTTTAAAACCAACTTTGATTTGATTTAGTTCTTAATTTAGTTTTCTAAAACAACAATCCACAATCTTGAATTTTAATTTTCTGCAATTTAGTTTAATTTTAGTTTAAATACAAAGCTATACAATCAACACATTTTCCACATACTCCCTGAGTTCGATACCCTACTACCGCTAACTACAGTTGTTTAGGGATTAAATTTGCATGACCCACGACATCACGTCAAATTTTGGCGCCGTTGCCGGGGAGTAGTGCGCAACGTGTGTTAGTTTAATAGTTTTGTTTGTTATTTTCGGGTTTACGCTGGTTGTGTTTAGTGTGCAGGTACTTCAGGTGTATGCATACTAGAGGCTCTCAAAGGTCATCACCGCTATCGTTTGATCCGGAAATTGAAAGAACGCTACGACAAAACCGAGTTTTAGTGAGAGAAAACAAAATCATTGGTTCACCTACTTCACCCATTACACCGAGAAACATCATGGCTGATTCTCAGATTCCACCTACAACCAGTCAAACAACCTCATCTTTTATACCTACTTCCACCCAACCATCACCAAACACTACATTACCTAATACCACTGCTGGATTTACACCATCCAATGTCACCCAACCAATCACCACTCAAACTGAGCCTACCATCACATACGATCCATCCACCACAATCCCACCATTATCTCACTTTTTCCCCCCAACTACGGGTCAATCATCATCTACATTCACAATTGCACTCAATTCGACTATTGTGCATACTACTTCATCTTTTAGACCACAACAACAACAGTCGGGTTTTCAGTATTCAACCATTCCATTTGGGCAAACTTCAGGAATTCAAGGGGGTGGTTATGATGAGGGATTCGAAGACTTTGAGGGGTATGAAGATGATGGGTACGGTTATGGAGATTATGGTGATCAAGGGGATTTTGGTTATGTGCAAAGTCAATCTCAAGGGATGGCAAGTGTTGGTGGAATGCAACAACAACAACTTATACCACAACACATTCGGCCAAGACCACAAGGGCCACCAATGCCACAACCGATTCCATTGCAACAAGTCCGACCACAACATGTACACCAACAACAATTTCAAAGACCACCCCAGCGCCCACCGATGCGACCACAACAGTTTCAACAACCGAACGCACCACAAGGGCAAGTACCAAGGCCGAATGGTCCTATGATTCCGAGAGGTAGGTACGGTGTACCACGAAGACATCTTAGAGAAAATGTGAGGGGCATAGAAGCACATTTTCGGCCAGTAATCACACAAAACCCATCCCCGGTAGTCATTCCTCATAATGATGAAGGGCGGACATTCGAAGTGAGAACCAACTCGTTACAAAGTTTACCAAAGTACAAGGGGTTGGCAAATGAGGAGCCTTATTTTCATTTAGAGGCTTATGACTCTATATGCAACACTCTTGGGAGTCAAGGGTTTTCAGCTGACGATATCAAATTAGTGTTGTTCCAATTTTCGTTGGAAGATAAGGCTAAGAAATGGTTCTACACATTACCTTCGGCATCAATATATACATGGGGGGAGATGCAACAAACCTTTTTGGATGAATTCTACACCGCCCAAAAGACCAATGATGCGCGGAAGGGATTGAGAAGCTTTCAACAACAACACGGTGAGATGTTCCATGAGGCGTTTGAGCGTTTTAACATGATGATTAAAAACTGCCCTCATCATGGAATTGAGTTATGGGAGTTGATGAACGCCTTTCATGAGGGGTTGAGTGCCGAAGACGCACGTGATTTGATGTCCATTACCGGTGGGACTTTTGGCACAAACTATGAGAATGAAGATTGGGAGTTTTTGGAAAGCATGGCAACTACATCAAAAAGGAAAGCCCAAGCTTCGAGAAGAGCCCGACCGACCACTAACCGACCACAAGTGCATGCCATAGATGACGGTAATGTTCAAACTACTAACCAAATTTATGATGTTTGTGCTTTGTGTAATGAGATAGGTCATGCGGCTGAAAATTGCCAAGGGTTGGTGGAAGAGCAATATGAAGAAGTTCATGCTGTTCAAGGTCAAGGTCAAGGAGGGGGTGGTAGAAATTACAACAACATGAATTCTAACACTTACCACCCCGGGTTGAGGAACCACCCAAATTTTCGCGATGGGAATCCTTCAAATCAAGCTAACCCGAATTTCCAAGGAAACCAAGGATTTCAAAGGCAATATCAAACGGGTCAAAGCTTTTCGGGTGGACATGAAATGATGGAGATGTTGAAGGCGATGCAAAGTGAAATGCAACGAATGAACCAACGTGATGAGGTTCGGATGCAAAAGGACGAGGTTCGAGACAAAAGCATCCAATCGTTGACCACTCAAATGGGTCAACTTGCAAGTGACGTGGCGATGTTAAAGAAAGCAAAAGGCCAGCTACCGAGTGATACGGTACCAAATCCCAAGAACATAAAAAGCATTAACATCAATGTGGTAAGCACCGTTCCAAATATTAAATTTAATGAAACATTGCTAACTTCTTCGTGTCAAATGAATGTAGGTTTGAAAAAAGATGACGAAGTCGAGAATGATAAAGAGTATGAAGCGCCAATCGTGCCTATCCGTGTGGGAAAATTAAAAATCCCTCACGCATTGTTGGACTATGGGGCAAGCATGAGTGTGCTACCAAGCGATCTATACGATATGTATGACTTTGGTCCACTTGAAGGTATAGACACCATGGTGAGCTTGGCGGATGGAAGTTGGAGGCGTCCACGGGGAATGGTTAGGAATGTTAAGATTCAGTTGGGAGAATTTGAATACCCGGTGGATTTTCTAGTTTTGGACTATGCTTCTACCAACATGGCATCACAACAAAGGGTGATTTTAGGTCGACCGTTTCTCTATACGGAAAATGCTCAAATTGATTGTAGAGAAGGAATTATTACCATGACCGAAAGGAACCGTAAGTTGTCATTTGATGTTCAGACTAAGATGATTAGTTATGATTTTGTTGTGGCGAAGGATCGCGGGTTTAGTGAAAAGGTGTTACCACGAATGAGAAAAAAAAAACATCCACCGGACCGTGAAGAAACACCTATGGGTTCAAGCAGGAGCATATTTGATTACCCACCGAGTCAAAATGAGACAGATGCATTTTGCCCAAAGACAAGCTACAGTGGGGGAGGTGATAGGAACCGATTCTTTGAGCCACCATAAATGGGGGTGGCACGGTCTGGCTGAAGACGCGAAACTTAGCGCTGCTCGGGAGGCAACCCGTGGTTTTTCACTGATCTTGTTATTTCTTTAGTTTTCTTTGTTTCAGGGCCATGGCAGCACTCAAGTGTGGGGAAGATGTGCGGATATTTGTGTGAAGGTGGTGATAGAAAATTGGATCATTTACAACATCTGTGTGGCAAACTTCACCAGGTCAATGTACTCTTTCCTTAGTCTTGTTATGTTCTTTAGCTTTGAAGTATTGGTAGTTAGTTTGTTTGCTTTATGGTGTCATTTGTAAAAAAAAAAAAAAAAAAAAAAAATTATATAAAAAAAAATCCAAAAAGAAATTTGGGATTTGAGAGTATTAGCGAAATCTAATGTTTTTGGGTTAAAAGCGATCCTTCCCTCAAAACCATACATTGGGACAATGTATCCCAAGTGTGGGGATGGGGGACATTTTTGGGAGTTTTAAAAAATTTTTGTAAATCCAAGCGAAAATTGTTAAAATTTGAAAGCTTGATATTGTGCCATTTGACACACCGACACCCATTCCTAGTCTTTTCTTGGTGAGGATTTGAGCCACACATGATTGTTATTGATATTTCATTGTTTGAGTGGCAGTGTGTGTTGTTGTGTTAATAGAACTTGTATGTGAATACTTGTTAAATCCTAGAATTAGCATGCTTTTGAAAATGATAGGGGACTTTTAGGTAGCCTTGTCTAGATGTGTGAGAGTGTGGGAATTGGGGGTTGGACCTCATACGTTACATATATGAGCTTGGTATTGTGAGGGGTGGGGGTTTGGTCTTTAGAAAGCCATGTTTGAGCCTTATACCATTCGGTTGTGACCCAAACCTACTTCCTACAAAATTTTACCTATTGAGATGACCCGGTTTAGGAGATTTAGTATGTAGTATTGATGTTCTTGTATATATTGTTGAGTTTGATGTGTTATGAAAAAAAAATGAAAAAAAATGAAAAAAAAGGAAAGAAAAAAAAAAGAGAAAAATATGAGAAAAATACAAAAAGAAGAATGTAGTTGCGTTGGGAGTTAAAAAGTTGTTGAAATTGTGTATATAGTTGATGTTTGTTTTGCTTAGTAGTGAAAATAAAAACCGGGTCAAATCAATTAGCTCTTTCATATGTATTTCACCATTTTCCTACCTTGACACCTAGCCCCGTTACAACCCGCAAGTCCCTTTTTATTCTAAAGCATGTTAGATATTTGTTAGGAGGAAACTTGATTTGTATACAAGCTTATTGTCGCACACACACACACACGCATTGAGTGGTTTAGCATTTTGCTAATAATTCTTGTTACCGAGAGATTTTTGTGAGGGGTGTGTTTTGTGGTATGATTGGAAGTTAGTAAAAGGACGGCACATTTAGCTTGGTTTACATTGATCGCATCGCTTGAGTTGAAATTGATTTAATGAGTTGCTTGGGACAAGCAACGGGTAAGTGTGGGGATGTGACGGGTGGTCCGATGGACAACCCTTAAATGGGTTAAAAAGGTTAAAATTCCATGCTTTACTTGGTTATTTGCTTGAACTTAGTAACTACGAGTGTTCGTGTGTTTTACAGGTAAATCGCTTAATTCGGTTAATTTGGAACCCGTAGGCTACGGACGAAAGAAAGGCATCCATCATCACATCGAAATCATCAACAATATTTGGATGCACATGGCTTGGCTTAGAGGAGGCACATAATATCCATCGAATTAATCCTTTTGGGAGCTATGACACAAGTCAACAAGCACATCATTGAATAAAATTATAACATCACGTGGCTTTGGGTTTACAATCCTCATCATTTCAAGATGGGCGGCTAACAACTACTCCCATTGGGCCGCCACGCACACAAGGAGATTTATAAAAAAAAAACATCATGTGCACATGGGGGATTTTCGATGGCAGCCAAGAAAGTCAACAATATCAATCACCATCATCTTGCAAACTTTGAGGGATGGGATTTTTGGTGGCACCTTATATCAAAATTCAACAACAATAGTTAATCATCATCAGAGACTTCACGTGACTTTGTGGGCTTTTTTTTTATGTGATTGGGCCGCCACACAAAGTGGCAAACATTGGATGGAGTGGGCGGCACATATATGACGTACAACCACTTGGGCCGACATATTGGGGGGCGGCACATGTGAAGGCCATAATTATCATATAGTTCACGTGACTTCTTGGAGGGTCTTGACTTTTCAAACATCATCAAATCATCATCACACGTGGGGACTAAATACATCAAGACACTGACTTTGGGGATTTTCAATAACATAAATAAACTCCAACATCATCATTATATACATACAAGACAAGAAAGGCAGTGGTCCAATCACGTGAATGGGCTAGCAGATTTCATTGAAGGTTTCGAGAGGCACACATGGGACTTGACGGTAAGGAGTATTGTGGACTTGCTTGATTGGTGTTTTTGGGCGGCACATGTGAAACAAAAGATGAAACGAATAAGAAAATTCATCACCGTAAATTACGGTCTCGCCGTAATTTACGGTGGACCTGATGTTCACATGGAGGCTGCCGTAACTCAGTATATCTGCACCGTAAACACTTCATCTTCACCGTAATTTACGGTGGAGCCGTAAATTACGGTGGTGCCTGCGAGCAAAAAGTGTAACTGCCATTTTTAAGTTGTTTTTGGGGTGTCTTTTGGTAGGATTCTCATCATTGACGGTTCTTAGATACTTTGGGGGCGATTTTGGAGTACTTGCTTGCTTTGTGAACATTTCCAATCATTCGGTTTGTGTTTTTAATCTTTATGAACATTAGATTGATGTTGATGATGATTCACCGAGCCATGTCCGGCTAAACTCTTCGGTGATCATCCTAGGTGAATGTTTCTAAGACTTTTGTGTGTTTAATTTCTGCATTTCTAGAATGATATCTTGCGTTGCTCGAATGTCATGGTGTATGTTTGATTGTTTGTAGTGTGTTAATCCATATCACAATTTCTAGTCTTAATCGTACGTTGTTGGTGCCGTTGGCAACCGAGATATCACGGGAAGGGTTAGGGTTGGTTATTGGTTAATAGGTCATCGGGAAACAACCTCGCGTTATCTAATCCGAGTACTTTGTTCCCTTTTATCACTTCAATCACATATACACGAGTTATGTCTATGTAACTCTTTCTAGTGAAATTGCACACAACTGTTTAAAGAAACTGGAACCTAGGGTGATCATTGTTCTCTCCTCATTGTTTAAAACCAACTTTGATTTGATTTAGTTCTTAATTTAGTTTTCTAAAACAACAATCCACAATCTTGAATTTTAATTTTCTGCAATTTAGTTTAATTTTAGTTTAAATACAAAGCTATACAATCAACACATTTTCCACATACTCCCTGAGTTCGATACCCTACTACCGCTAACTACAGTTGTTTAGGGATTAAATTTGCGTGACCCACGACATCACGTCAGTAGATAATATATTTATCCTAAACTTGGTCAACCGCGTCTTATAACGGTTACCCATCATTAGGATTATACACAAGTAGTTTACATATAACACGTATTTCACAAGTACAACTAAAGTAATTCACATATAACATGTATTTCACAAGTAGTGTACAAACAATACCTAACATGTATTTTGTGCCACAAGTATGTTTACACAAGTAGGGTTGCACATGTATTATAACAATAGTGCGGCCGGATGAACATGAATCTAATATAAGCAGCCCGAGTGTGCGCCCCAATGATCACACACCCCAACACATGAGTGTGTGCGACTGCTGAAGCATGTCCCCCATTAAGTGTGCAACCAGTTTCTAATAAAATTAGTCCCCCAAGTGATAATGGCCCAAATGTCAAAGCCCAGACAAATGTGCGGTTAGTGTGCTGGTGTGCGACTAATATCAGAAGAAGTGTATGGTGAAAACAACATTGTGCGATCCACTCTAAGTGTACTGTCCATGATCTTAGGTGTTCGACTTATTCTGCTAACATAGTTTACTCAACTGGGTTTAGTGTAGTCCAAGAAAGGTGAGGCCCAAATGAAAACGGTTGGTATGCCTTTTAGAAGAATCAGTCTGCGGTTGGCCACCATTGTGCGACCAGAATTTAAAAGGAAATCAATTTGTGCAGCTGTGGGGCCCAACGTTCTAATTGTGCGATCCATAATCAAATACAAAACAAGTGGTGGGGCCGGTTCATTAAATGTGTGCGGTCAGACCTTTTTTACACATTGAGCCACAATTTTTCATTCAAAAAGAGTAAGACAGGAATTCGTTTTTATATTCTATCAATCACATGATGCATCATCACCTCCTAAATACAGAACCATGCATTAATCAGTTGTACCTTGCGTATATCAGATTGTATACACCATGAAAACATAGATTCAAGCATTTAAGCAACAGTCATCATATTTCATTCACACATAGATATATATATTCGAACATTTTTTTTTCCAGATTTTTATCATCCAAACATAGTTTCTGACCAGCAACAATCTTCGTTCATCATTTACAGCAAACTAACAGTGAACATCATTTCGAATGTTTAATGGAAATCATTAGTTAGAAGCATAAATCAGAAAACATCATTCTTAACAAATATCAACCATCATGATCATCATCATCATTTCAACAAAATCCCTACGTCATTGTTTCATTCAAAACAATCATTCAAAACACGCATGGCCAGGTTGTACCCGAAGCATATGCAGTTGTACATTCAAAGGAAACCCAGTTTCACAAACATCAGTATGAGCAAGACAAGCGTATGACTTTCTATTTATTTTATTCTACCCTATATGACATCATGAATCATACAACAGTAAGCACTCTTCTTAGACCATGCAATAGCATAAAACAAGCATAGTCTATACTAACATGAAATGGATGTAACACGCAGGAGAAGAGAGTGTGCGAGAGAAATAAGAGAAAGGATCTTCAAGGAGACAAGGAGTGCTTGGATGATGCTTGAATCTTCAACAGATGGGAGGATGTTGCTGTTTTTCTAGCTTCTTCAAAAGTTGGGATGAAGAAGATGAAATTAGAAGGATTTGCAATTTTGGGGGAGAGAGAAAAGAGGAGAGTGGCGGCTGGTCCAAAAAGAAATGTCAGGTGGGAAGGTTTCTAGGTGAAGAACTAAAGAATCGAGTTTAGGCCGGAGCCTGTAATCGAGTGTTTGGATTTTATAAGAGAGCTGGAGAATCGTCCTGCAAAATAGAAAACCGTTAGGCTCGGCGCAGAGATGGGAGAGCCCATCTGCGACCACACTCCGGCGTCAGGATAAGTATTGGTAGAGAGAGGAAGTAGAGAGAGGAAATAAGGACGAAGGTTCAAGTCATGTCCGGTTCATCCCAAGGGATCATGTCCGGCCTCGGATATGTATCTTCAAGTCCCCCAGTTTGTTAAGTTCCGTAAGGGACTTAGCAAAATGTTTGTGTAAGTTGTTTTGCTTCGAATGACGTGTCGCTGCAGGAGTGGTTTCGGTCGAATGACGTGGCGCGAGCTGAATAGTGCCAACGTGGCGTGGGTGACATAAGTGGTTTGGCTGTCAGTCACCTACGTGTGACGATAACGAAACCCGGTGTTGGGAATCGTGGGCGTTAACTGAAGCGACGGCTTGATTTGACTGCCTCTAAACCGACTTACCTTTTCCTATAAAAACCGGTTTTACCTTTTCATTTTTACCTCTTTTCTCTCTTTTTCTTCTCTCAACTGTTATCCACTTTGCTTTCTTATCTTCGACTACTTTAAAGAAAGGTGCGTTCCTGTTATATTATGGCTCCGGGAAAAGACAACATGTCGGCGAGTGTGAGCATTCTTACCCAACGTCAGTTGGATAAGTTTGTTCGAGAACTGGCCCGTGCCTTAATTGAGCACAAGTCCCCAATCCGTCCCCTTTGTGAGCATTTTCTTTTACTGGGTCGAGTCTGTTTTACTTGGAGCCAAGGGGATAGGGATTGGCCGGTTATTCGCAGAAAGCGTGATCGTAAGTTCCGGCCCTTTGCCTCCCCTTCGGCACTTTTCTTTTGCTACTTTACTAATTTTTTTTTTATTTTGAAAATGTAGGTATCATAATGTCTCTTAGGGATGCTCTGAAGGTTCCTAGCTGTCACACCCCGAAATATCAGAGCTTGGCGTGACTGGACTGGTATCATCATTGCACAGCGGAAGCAAAATAAGCTAAGACTTCTAGAAAATGAACGTCCACTAGGTACTCGACTCTTCATGGTCATCCTATTCCAACCGTGCCATGATTTCTGAAAGTAGCCTGAGAAAGAAACATGCGAAAAATCAACATAACGATGAGCGAGTTCATAGTTTGTTTGTGAAAGATTTGAAATACATCTTTTTGAATAACCTGTTTTTGAAGTATTGTTGAGAAAACGAATTTAAAATCATTTTCTTGTCATGTTGTGTGGAAACTTAGTATGAAAATATAGTATGTATCTTGTCTAAATCAGGTGTTCTTGTATAAATCAAGTATTCTCGTACAAATCAAGTATTCTTGTATAAATCATATATTCTTGTATAAATCAGGTATTCTTGTATGTATCATGTTTTCATGTATAAATCATGTATTCTTGTATGTATCATGTTGTTAATGGGTTGCAAGGCCATTAACATGTGTAACACCCCGAAATTTTGTGTCCAATAATGTGTTAACACGTGTCATGAGTTTACACGTGGCATTAAATATTAAATAAAGGACTAAAGTTGACAAACCTTGAAAGTATGTAAATTCGAGGGTTATAAATCCCAACGAAGGGTAAATATACTGTATAGCAACCCTAAATGATGCTCGTACCTTCAAACGAATAAATCATGGATCGTACGGAACGAAACGCGGGAGAAAGTGAGAGATTACAAGCTACAGGGGTTAATTGTGTCAACATGTTTAATTTATACCTCTGGGTGACCCTTTGACGAACCCGAGGCTTTGTAATAGTAAAATATGCTCACTAGAATATACTATATAAATTTCGCGAAGTTCCGTTTTAAAACGAGAAAGTTATGATCAAATTCGTAGGCGAGGGGTTGAAAGCGTCAACAATAAAAGTTAAGGCTTTTCGGATAGTAATTAAACTAACCGGGGACTTAACAATGCGGGTAAAAGTCACGAGGCCCTTCATTGTAAATAATCGAGGGCCAAATCGCAAAGTTACCCCTTCGAAACCGAAAGGTCAGGTTAATCATTACAAAAGATTTGAAAATCTTGGAATTTAGCCCTCAGGCAGGCCGCATTGAAGATATGCATGAGCTGATGCGGGCCGCGCGCCATCTGTAGATTTGGTTTCTGACATTAGGATCCAGGCGGCCCGCGTGTGAGTTGCTTGAATCCTAATGCGGGCCGCGTGAAAGTGCCAGATGCAGAATATTTGGACAGACTTGCTGTTTGAGCTTGTGAACGATCATTGAGGCAATTAATGAAGCATGGGCGCCCTCTACATGACCCCTAGCACCTTAGGACACCTGCTGATCATCCATGGACCCTTGTAGGTTGAGTTGTAATGATCCTATGCCAATATTTTCACTATAAAAGCCAATGCATTGTGCACAAATGAAACACACCTCAAATCTGCATTCTAGTCCATCTCTGGAGCTCTAAACCATTCTTCTATCATCCCTAGTCGTGCACCAAGCTTCTGTAAGTGTGCTTAACCTTTTATGGCTTAGTTTTTGCTTAGTTTAGCTCAAAAGTCAATCCGTCGTAATTAACGATTGACTTTGCGATAAATCACAATTGGTCTAGTGATTTGTCGAATCAAAGATAGTTATATGTTGGTAATTGTGTGGGCTATAAACCCCTAAAAGGGCACCCTCTGATTCCCACTCTAACTAGTCCAAATGTCGAGTCAAACGTGCTTAGAAAAAGTCAACAAAAATGCTATTTTGCGATATCTTGCATAATCGGTAATGTAGGTGATATGTAACCTGTTTAAACACTTATAAAATATGATAATAAGTATATTAACTAGTCTAAGCTTGTTTGATCCGACCATTTATTGTTTTGACCCGGTTCGGAGCCGAAAGTCGCAAAAGCTTTGACTTTTGCTTTGACTTCAGTTCTGACCAGTTAAAGTTTGATTTAGATATGCCTTAGGACTCTCTTAGGACCAGGTTACATGATGGTATAAACCTCTGTGACCGGTTCGTTGTTTGTCCGAGTCTTTTACACATTTCCGTTAAATGCTTAAAAGTTGACCGTAATGCCCTTTTTGACCTAAAACGAGAATTTCGGACATGTGAAAGAATCATAACCTTAGTTACTGATTTCTAAGCATGTCCCTAAAATTTCACGTCAATCCGAGGTCCAGAGTAGCATAACGCCTATCTAAACCCGGATTTCGACACCAAACCTTTTACTCACTGATGTAAAATAATATTTTGGGATTTTTAAAGATTTTTAATTATTTTTAACCTGCTCATAAACCTCTTTTATAATCTTTAAAAAGACCGAAATACCCCTACGGGGCATAATATGAACTTAAACTCGTTACGGGCATTATGGAAGGTATCCTACTGATACCACAACCTCTTTAAAGTATATTAATTTAGGAAACCAGTGTAGGACTCTTACGGTTACCCGTTACGCCTTTTGCGCGCACGGTTCGGCTTATGTAACTAGTTTACATAAACTAGCCGAAACGGGTCAAACCATATTGTTTTGACCCCAAATTCAGAGTGTGATTATTATACCCATATAAAACAAGTCTTCAAACTTGTTGGGTCAAAATCACATTCCATTCACGGTTTTCGCCTTTCACGCGATTAAACCGTATCTGTCCTTGAAACTGACCGGTCTAAGCTACGGCTAAATTAAAAGACCCGTTAGGATTCTAATAGGTTAATTTAAAACCTTCGTTCCAGATTAGGGGACCAGTAAAAGCTATCTGCAATTTATTTCGATTAAGGATTTATACTTGCAAAGGTAAATACTTTTAACTTATTTTCCGTTATACGGGCTTGGGTTACGGTACATAGTATACCGCTTGATCGGGCATCAAATTCTCCACAGTTAAGTGGGTAATTGAATAAATTTGATCGGCTCGTTTAAACAGTCTTGTTACTTAAAAGCCTTTAGGGGGTTAATGATCATGTCCCGGATATCCCTGGCATCATTTTACGAAATGGCCATGACCTAAGCGCGGAGTGTAGGCGTACACTCGTTAGTGCATAAATAGTCAATATGGTGTGTCTATTGATCTTTAACCCGGACTTGATCCGGGCTACTGAACGCATAAGGAACATGTAATTCGTTCACAAGATTATATATTTAAATAATTCTCCCAAGTTATAAAAGAGTTTGTGCCTTATGCATTCAAATCAATTTTAATAAACATTTTTCAAAAAGTGTCGGTTGAATGTATTTACCGGTGTAAACTGACGTATTTTCCCAAAAAGATTAAATGCAGGTACTAAACGAAATTGGCTGGCTATATCTCCTTAGCATCTTAAAAGAGTCTCGCAAGCTTAAGGATGCCTTCGTCTGTTGAACAATACTTTTGTTATTATTATTGATCCCCTGTGGATTTTATTTCAACAATGGTGATACTTTGATATTACAGTTAATGTTGAAATATATTTATCTTTATGCTTCCGCTGTGCATTCATATATTGTGTGGTTTGACTATATTATTGCCGACTACGTCACGATAATCCCCCACCGGTCCCACCGGTGAGACACGTGGAAATCGGGGTGTGACAGGTTGGTATCAGAGCCAACACTGAGTGAATTAAACACTAGCCTTTGTGTTTAATCTCAGTTACACAATTGCACATACTTGAGTCTAGACAAGAACATAGGACAAATTCGAATTGTTATTTCAGTTTGTCTTTTTATTGTTCATTGTTATTTAAAGTTTTGAAAGCAGGAAATATGCCACCAGCAATCAGACGGGGAAGAGGAGGAAAAGGCAAAGGGACGATCATTACTCACAATGATCACGAGGCTGGACCTTCGAACATGCGAGCTCCTTCCAGTACAAGGAGTGAAGAACCACAGAGACGAAGAAGAAACCTCTTTGAACCTGCAAGACATTCTACCTCACATAGCTCAACACCCTCATACCGTCATTCGTTTGGACCAGATTCGGAAAACAATCCCAATAACCCTCAACCATCCTTTATACCTCTCCAGCGATCTGCTTCGCACCGTTCTTATGGCGATCCTTCACCTTTCTTCGTAGGACAGTTTAACCCGGCGGATTATGTCCAAGAGCCAATAGGGTATAACCCTTTAGGACCAGAGGATCACTTTTCTGAAGATAATGCAGTGGATATGGACGAGGATACAGACCCCGTCGAACCTGCAAGGGGTACTCCCAATCATCCAATCGAGATTTCTGATGGGTCATCCTTTCATGGAACACCCTATCAAGGTCCCGACAGCTACTAGGAAAGGTTTGACCAATGTAATTGGTACTTTATACCTTCACATCATTTCTCGTTTCATGACCAACAGCAACAACAGGATCCTTCTGAGGATTCGCGGTTCGTGGCAGTCACGCCATCACCACCGCCACTGGTTCAACCAGTAATTCCAGATCCACCAAGGCGTAGAAGATCAGGCGCACGGATGTCCACCCGAGGAGGGGAATTCCATTTCAGCACCCCTCGCCACTCGAGTGCTTGTCACTTTCCGTCAGTGCCTGAAGAAGAACCACAATTAGGGGAACCTTCGGGTCACCCTGCAGAGGTGAATTCTGCACCAGTTGCACCACCTCCGCCACCATTCGGATATGACAATCCGATACCAGCGTACGGCGCTTCCACCGCGTACAATCCGTTTGAGCAGCCGACTCACACACACTACAACTATAACTATGATGCCGATCCATATGTGGTAGCGGCCAATTACAATGCCCTCCATGGAACCTCTTGGAGACCAGATTACTCAGCTCATGGGTATCCAATACCTCCTAGACCTCCGGTTCAGCAACCGTCGCAGCAGCCACGTTTTTCTCTGCCGGAGCAAGAAGAAATACTCCACCGTCTAAACCGTGTGGAACGAGACTTCGAACAAGAACGTAAGAGTAATCGTGGATTTCTCAAAGGCTTAGCAAACCTACTGAAAGGAAGGAAGAAACGAGATCATTAGTCTCCTTATGTATTGTTGTATTTACAATTTAGTCCCTGCGTGGACATTTATCGTGTTTAGTCCCTGCGAGGACAATTGCATTTCAGTCCCTGCGTAGACTTATCTTTTTAGTCCCTATGCAGACATCTGTCTTGTGTTGGTCCCTGCGTGGACTTGTTTTTCTGTAAACCTCTGCGTAGGTACTTGTTTATTTAAAAAGTCCCGTTTAGGGCAGCGTGTAATCATATTTGAAATTTGTGGAATGTTATGTTATAAATTTCATTTTTGTTATTATTATATATGAAATAAATCAAAAATCATTCCTTTTAAATTTAAATCTGCCTAAATAAAGAATCTTAAGAGTGAAACATAGCCAGGTGTCTTTATAAGATCCGGCCAAGATGGTAAGACCTGATTAACAGATTCAGATTCCCTGTTAACCTCTGTAATCATGTTAACATTCATGGCAGATGTGATTCATTAAAAATCCCACGCGTCATTCTTGTATAAGAATCCTTCTACGGATTCCAAAGCCCAAATTAATGATTTATAAATCATGGGTTAAATCATCAATGAAGATGATCAATTATTAAACATCCATTAGCGATGTAGTGCCTACGGGCCAAACTTATTAAAACATCCATTAGCGATGTAGTGCCTACGGGCCAAACTTATTAAAACATCCATTAGTGATGTAAAGCCTACGGGCCATAATTATTGTCATATAAGACAAAAAGGCAGTGGTAGTCTATGACTCCCTGTCAGAAAAGGTAAAAGGACTATGGTCCAAACCTTCATGCCTTGATTCTCTGTAATCCCGGCTAATGTTATAAAAACGTCCTCGTGACTAGGCTTTTATGCCACAAGCAATATTGTTTGTAATTAGGATAAGTATATTCAAATCCTAAATAAAAGTGAGTAACAAATTAACCAGATATGGTCTCTGATTACCATGGTTAATGAATTGCCATAAAAGACAATTCCATAATAAACTCCTAAATAAAATTTTTCGTTATCTTCTGTAGCAGATTCAAGTTACCATGGCTGATCCAAGTGGGGAGGATAGTCATTCGAAAGAAGACGAATACGATAACGCCCAGGTTCATTTGACGGGCGCTGAATTAAAAGCTCTTGTCGACAATGCTGTTAAGGCAGCCCTGGATCGACAATACGAGGAGTATACTGAATCCTGGAGCAGAACCATATCTAAACCACACTCAAAGCCGAAAACCCACTCAAAATCTCACAGCAAACCACTGTCCAAGCCTAAAAAGGACGATGATAATCACTCATCTAATGAAAACAGTTTCCGTCCAGAAAAGGTGTATACTGATGCATCTCGTGCCAGGGGCTGCACCTACAAGTATTTCGTATCATGCAAACCCCGAGACTTCACTGGGGAGAAAGGCGCGGTTGATTGCATGACGTGGCTAGACGAGATGGACACCGTGGTGGACATCAGTGGTTGCGCAGAGAAAGATGTGGTGAAGTTTGTTTCACAATCATTCAAGGGCGAGGCCCTGGCTTGGTGGAGGTCTTTGGTTCAGGCCTCGGGAAAGGCTGTTCTATACAGCATGACATGGGAGGAATTCATTTCTCTCATCAAGGAGAATTACTGCCCTCAACATGAGGTTGAAAAGATAGAGACTGACTTCCTGTCATTGGTGATGACGAACCTTGACTGTCAAGCTTACCTCACAAGCTTCAACACGATGTCCCGGTTGGTTCCGTATCTGGTAACCCCGGAGCCAAAGAGAATCGCTCGTTTTATCGGTGGGTTAGCCCCCGAAATAAAGGCAAGCGTGAAGGCCTCTCGGCCAGCGACCTTTAGATCTGTAGCCGACATATCTTTGTCCCTTACTCTTGATGCGGTCCGAAAAAGATCGCTGAGGAACAAAGAGGCTGAGAAGAGAAAGCGTGAAGATGATA
The DNA here is from genome assembly GCF_002127325.2 of Helianthus annuus. Taxonomy (NCBI): domain Eukaryota; kingdom Viridiplantae; phylum Streptophyta; class Magnoliopsida; order Asterales; family Asteraceae; genus Helianthus; species Helianthus annuus. The sequence continues at coordinate 39,603,563 of NC_035433.2, read as the reverse complement.
CTTCATGAAGGTCGGGCAAGAAGCACCGTGGAAACGGTGACAACAAGAGAGGGTCTGAGTCAAGGAAGGATGGGCAACAGTCGGGTGAGAACCCCAAATGCAAGAATTGCAAAAGACATCACTTTGGAAAGTGTAGACTCGAATCAAACTCGCAGACTCAGTCGAAGTCGTATGCTTGCGGGTTATGCAAATCCAAGGACCACAAGACCGTGGATTGCAAAAAGATAAAGGATGCAACCTGCTACGGCTACAACGAGAAAGGGCACATTAAAAGCAACTGCCCTAAATATGCCAAGAAGCCTGAAGAAGCCAAGAAGACCAATGCAAGAGTCTTCAGGATAGAGGCGAAAGAAGCAGTGCTAGACGATAACGTAATCACAGGTACTTTCCTCGTAAATGATATCTTTGCAAGAGTACTTTTTGATTCGGGCGCTGATAAGTCTTTCGTAGATCATAAATTTTGCAAATTGCTGAATATGCCTGTCAAAACCTTAAATGTGAATTATGAGGTAGAGCTAGCAGATGGCACCATAGAAACCGTCTCCACTGTGTTAGATGGATGTGTGATATCCATTAAGAACCACTCTTTTCCTCTATCTCTACTTCCCTTTAAATTGGCCGGTTTTGACCTAGTATTGGGTATGGACTGGTTATCTCACAACCAGGCCCAAATTGTCTGCAACAGAAAGCAAGTGGTGATAAAGACTCCGTCTGGTGAATCGCTTACCATTCGGGGAGATACCCAGTATGGATTGCCTGAGCAAGTGACTATCCTCAAGGCTTCAAAGTGTCTAAAGAAGGGTTGTGTCATCTACATGGCACAGGTGATTTTTGATGAGCCTAAACCAAAGATAGAAGACATTCCCGTCATTTCTGAATACCCAGAAGTTTTCCCTGAAGATCTACCTAGTCTGCCACCAGATAGGCAAGTGGAATTCAGGATTGATATCATCCCTGGAGCAGCACCTATTGCTAGAGCACCTTACAGGCTAGCACCAACCGAAATGAAGGAGTTGAGGACCCAGCTGGATGAACTGCTAGCTAAAGGTTTCATCAAACCTAGTTCGTCTCCCTGGGGAGCACCTGTCCTGTTTGTCAAGAAGAAGGACGGATCGATGCGTCTGTGCATCGATTATCGCGAGCTTAATAAAGTCACGATAAAGAATAGATATCCCTTGCCGAGGATCGACGATTTGTTCGATCAGTTACAAGGGGCAAGTTATTTCTCGAAGATTGATTTGAGGTCAGGCTACCATCAACTGAAAGTCAGAGATGAGGACGTACATAAAACCGCATTTAGGACTCGTTACGGTCACTACGAGTTCCTACTGATGCCTTTTGGGCTCACTAATGCACCGGTTGCGTTCATGGATCTCATGAATCGCGTCTGCAAGCCGTACTTAGACAAATTCGTCATCGTTTTCATCGACGACATTCTTATCTACTCTAAGAACCAAGCAGACCATGAGAAACACCTTCGCTGTATTCTCAAACTCCTGCATCATGAGAAACTCTATGCCAAATTCTCTAAGTGCGAATTCTGGCTTCGAGAAGTCCAATTTCTAGGACATGTTGTCAGCGAGCGTGGTATCCAAGTGGATCCCGCTAAAGTTGAAGCTGTCATGAATTGGCAAGAGCCAAAGACGCCTACAGAGATTCGTAGTTTCCTGGGGTTAGCAGGATATTACAGGCGATTCATTGAAAATTTTTCAAGGATTGCTGCGCCCTTAACTTCCTTGACCAAGAAGAAAGTAAAGTTCGTTTGGGGCCCTAAGCAGCAAGAGTCCTTTGATATTCTGAAGCAAAAGTTGAGCAACGCTCCTGTGCTGACATTGCCTGAAGGTACCGAAGAGTTCGTAGTTTACTGTGACGCATCACACACTGGCATGGGATGTGTGCTCATGCAGAAAGGCAAGGTTATTTCCTATGCTTCGAGACAGTTAAAGGTGCACGAAAAGAATTACACCACCCATGACTTGGAGCTGGGTGCCGTTGTGTTCGCACTAAAACTGTGAAGGCATTATCTGTATGGTATCAAGTTTGTGATCTATTCAGATCATAAGAGCCTTCAACATCTGTTTAATCAGAAGGAATTAAACATGAGGCAACACCATTGGATGGAGACATTAAATGATTATGATTGTGAAATCAGATATCATCCCGGCAAGGCGAATATAGTCGCTGATGCCCTGAGTAGAAAGGAAAGGGTGAAACCCATCCGAATCAATGCCAAGAGCATTGAAGAGAAGAATAATTTGATTGAAAGGTTGTTAGCTGCACAGCGAGAAGCTGTGTAGGAAGCTAACTATCCTAAAGAGAAGCTGGGAGTAACTGAGGAACAGTTAACTCTTAGCAAGGACGGAATTTTACGATTAAATGGACGAATATGGGTTCCAATTTATGGAGGACCACGAGATGTTATCCTCCAGGAAGCCCATAGTTCCAAATATTCTGTTCACCCGGGAGCTGATAAGATGTATCAGGATCTAAAGGCAAATTATTGGTGGATAGGCTTGAAAAAGTCTGTAGCCGCTTATGTAGCCAAATGCTTGACTTGTGCGCAAGTCAAAGCTGAGCATCAAAAGCCGTCAGGCTTGCTACAACAGCCTGAACTTCCCGAATGGAAGTGGGAATGTGTAACTATGGATTTTATTACCAAGTTACCCAAGACGAGGAAAGGAAATGACACAATATGGGTTATAGTCGATAGACTGACTAAGTCATCTCATTTCTTACCCATCAAGGAGACTTTTAGCTCCGACATGTTAGCCCAGTTATACGTTGATAAGATTGTAGCCTTACATGGCATACCTGTGTCTATTATCTCCGACAGAGATACTAGGTACACGTCACATTTATGGAAAAGTTTCCAGCAATCTTTGGGCACACGTTTGAATTTTAGTACGGCTTACCATCCTCAGACAGACGGGCAGAGTGAGCGTACTATTCAAACGTTGGAAGACATGCTACGTGCATGTGCTATCGATTTGGGTGGGAGTTGGGATAAGAACCTACCATTAATCGAATTCTCCTACAACAATAGCTACCATACCAGCATTAAGGCTGCGCCCTTCGAGGCATTATACGGTAGAAAGTGTAGACCGCCTGTTTGCTGGGTGGAAGTTGGAGATGTCCAATTATCAGGACCAGAGATAGTCTTCGAGACAACGGACAAGATTGTCCAGATTCGAGACCGTCTCAAAGCTGCCCGAGATAGGCAGAAGAGTTACGCGGATCCAAAGCGTAAGGATTTTCACTTCGAAGTAGGTGAAAAAGTGTTACTTAAAGTATCACCCTGGAAGGGGGTGATGCGTTTCGGTAAGAAAGGCAAACTAAGCCCAAGATACATAGGACCTTTCGAGGTTATCGAACGTGTCGGGTCAGTTGCCTACAAGTTAAACTTACCGGAGGAGCTCAATGGAATTCACAATGTGTTCCACATCTGCAATCTGAAAAAGTGCTTCGCTGACGAATCACTGGTAATACCCCATACAGATGTGCATATAGATGAGAGCTTGAAATTTGTGGAAAAACCTTTGTCGATTGAAGATCGACAGGTGAAGAAGCTTTGAAGGAAGCATGTACCTATTGTTAAGGTTAAATGGGATGCCCGTAGAGGTCCCGAATTCACGTGGGAGGTTGAAGCCACGATGAAAGAAAAATACCCTTATTTATTTCAGTAAATCTCGGGTCGAGATTTATTTTAAGGGGGTGAGGATGTAACACCTCGAAATTTTGTGTCCAATAATGTGTTAACACGTGTCATGAGTTTACACGTGGCATTAAATATTAAATAAAGGACTAAAGTTGACAAACCTTGAAAGTATGTAAATTCGAGGGTTATAAATCTCAACGAAGGGTAAATATCCTGCATAGTAACCCTAAATGATGCCCGTACCTTCAAACGAATAAATCATGGATCGTACGGAACGAAACATGGGAGAAAGTGAGAGATTACAAGCTACAGGGGTTAATTGTGTCAACATGTTTAATTTATACCTCTGATTGACCCTTTGATGAACCCGAGGCTTTGTAACAGTAAAATACGCTCACTAGAATATACTATATAAATTTCGCGAAGTTCCGTTTTAAAACGAGAAAGTTATGATCAAATTCGTAGGCGAGGGGTTGAAAGCGTCAACAATAAAAGTTAAGGCTTTTCGGATAGTAATTAAACTAACCGGGGACTTAACAATGCGGGTAAAAGTCAAAAGGCCCTTCATTGTAAATAATCGAGGGCCAAATCGCAAAGTTACCCCTTTGAAACCGAAAGGTCAGGTTAATCATTACAAAAGATTTGAAAATCTTGTTTAGCCCTCAGGCGGGCCGCATTGAAGATATGCATGAGCTGATGCGGGCCGCGCGCCATCTGTAGATTTGGTTTCTGACATTAGGATCCAGGCGGCCCGCGTGTGAGTTGCTTGAATCCTAATGAGGGTCGCGTGAAAGTGCCACGAGGGCCAAATCGCAAAGTTACCCCTTTGAAACCGAAAGGTCAGGTTAATCATTACAAAAGATTTGAAAATCTTGTTTAGCCCTCAGGCGGGCCGCATTGAAGATATGCATGAGCTGATGCGGGCCGCGCGCCATCTGTAGATTTGGTTTCTGACATTAGGATCCAGGCGGCCCGCGTGTGAGTTGCTTGAATCCTAATGAGGGTCGCGTGAAAGTGCCAGATGCAGAATACTTGGACAGACTTGCTGTTTGAACTTGTGAACGATCATTGAGGCAATTAATGAAGCATGGGCGCCCTCTACATGACCCCTAGCACCTTAGGACACGTGCTGATCATCCATGGACCCTTGTAGGTTGAGTTGTAATGATCCTATGCCAATATTTTCACTATAAAAGCCAATGCATTGTGCACAAATGAAACACACCTCAAATCTGCATTCTAGTCCATCTCTAGAGATCTAAACCATTCTTCTATCATCCCTAGTCGTGCACCAAGCTTCTGTAAGTGTGCTTAACCTTTTATGGCTTAGTTTTTGCTTAGTTTAGCTCAAAAGTCAATCCGTCGTAATTAACGATTGACTTTGCGATAAATCACAATTGGTCGAGTGATTTGTCGAATCAAAGATAGTTATATGTTGGTAATCGTGTGGGCTATAAACCCCTAAAAGGGCACCCTCTGATTCCCACTCTAACTAGTCCAAATGTCGAGTCAAACGTGCTTAGAAAAAGTCAACAGAAATGCTATTTTGCGATCTCTTGCATAATCGGTAATGTAGGTGATATGTAACCTGTTTAAACACTTATAAAACATGATAACAAGTATATTAACTAGTCTAAGCTTGTTTGATCCGACGATTTATTGTTTTGACTCGGTTCGGAGCCGAAAGTCGCAAAAGCTTTGACTTTTGCTTTGACTTCAGTTCTGACCCGTTAAAGTTTGATTTAGATATGCCTTAGGACTCTCTTAGGACCAGGTTACATGATGGTATAAACCTCTGTGACCGGTTCGTTGTTTGTCCGAGTCTTTTACACATTTCCGTTAAATGCTTAAAAGTTGACCGTAACTCCCTTTTTGATTTAAAACGAGAATTTCAGACATGTGAAAGAATCATAACCTTAGTTACTTATTTCTAAGCATGTCCCTAAAATTTCACGTCAATCCGAGGTCCAGAGTAGGAGTTATGCTAAATAGCGCAAATTACGGAAACTTTAGTAATTTAATAGCGCAATTAGCGTAACGCCTATCTAAACCCGGATTTCGACACCAAACCTTTTATTCACTGATGTAAAATAATATTTTGGGATTTTTAAAGATTTTTAATTATTTTTAACCTGCTCATAAACCTCTTTTATAATCTTTAAAAAGACCGAAATACCCCTACGGGGCATAATATGAACTTAAACTCGTTACGGGCATTATGGAAGGTATCCTACTGATACCACAACCTCTTTAAAGTATATTAACTTAGGAAACCAGTGTAGGACTCTTACGGTTACCCATTACGCCTTTTGCGTGCACGGTTCGGCTTATGTAACTAGTTTACATAAACTAGCCGAAACGGGTCAAACCATATTGTTTTGACCCCAAATCCAGAGTGTGATTATTATACCCATATAAAACAAGTCTTCAAACTTGTTGGGTCAAAATCACATTCCATTCACGGTTTCCGCCTATCACGCGATTAAACCGTATCTATCCTTGAAACTGACCGGTCTAACTAAATTAAAAGACCCGTTAGGATTCTAAAAGGTTATATTAAAACCTTCGTTCCAGATTAGGGGACCAGTAAAAGCTATCTGCAATTTATTTCGATTAAGGATTTATACTTGCAAAGGTAAATACTTTTAACTTATTTTCTGTTATACGGGCTTCGGTTACGGTACATAGTATACCGCTTGATCGGGCATCAAATTCTCCACAGTTAAGTGGGTACTTGAATAAATTTGATCGGCTCGTTTAAAAAGTCTTGTTACTTAAAAGCCTTTGGGGGTTAATGACCATGTCCCGGATATCCCTGGCATCATTTTACGAAATGGCCATGACCTAAGCGCGGAGTGTAGGCATACACTCGTTAGTGCATAAATAGTCGATATGGTGTGTCTATTGATCTTTAACCCGGACTTGATCCGGGCTACTGAACGCATAAGGAACATGTAATTCGTTCACAAGATTATATATTTAAATAATTCTCCCAAGTTATAAAAGAGTTTGTGCCTTGTGCATTTAAATCAATTTTAATAAACATTTTTCAAAAAGTGTCGGTTGAATGTATTTACCAGTGTAAACTGACGTATTTTCCCAAAAAGATTAAATGCAGGTACTAAACGTAATTGGCTGGCTATATCTCCTTAGCATCTTAAAAGAGTCTCGCAAGCTTAAGGATGCCTTCGTCTGTTGAACAATACTTTTGTTATTATTATTGATCCCCTGTGGATTTTATTTCAACAATGGTGATACTTTGATATTACAGTTAATGTTGAAATATATTTATCTTTATGCTTCCGCTGTGCATTCATATATTGTGTGGTTTGACTATATTGTTGCCGACTACGTCACGATAATCCCCGACCGGGCCCACCGGTGAGACACGTGGAAATCGGGGTGTGACAACATGTGACACAACATAGGAAGTCACCAAACCATAGGCATTTTTCTAGTTGTCGATTCACGACTTAGACACAAAAACACTACTAGGTACTAGTTGTCACCAAGAGTGGGGCTGCCCTACACCCGTTAGATCTAACCTTTTGTTCTGCGGTCTAAGTATGTACACGATTAATGGTGCTTATGGTACCCTATTCGTGACACGATTTCTCGTATCATTACAATCAACATAAAGTTGAGCGACTTCATAGTTTGTTTGTGAAAGATTTGAAATAAATCTTTTTGAATAACCTGTTTTTGAAGTATTGTTGAGAAAACGAATTTAAAATCATTTTCTTGTCATGTTGTATGGAAACTTTGTATGAAAACATGGTATGTATCTTGTCTAAATCAGGTGTTCTTGTATCAATCAAGTATTCTCGTATAAATCAAGTATTCTTGTATAAATCATGTATTCTTGTATAAATTAGGTATTATTGTATGTATCATGTTTTCATGTATAAATCATGTATTCTTGTATGTATCATGTTGTTAATGGGTTGCAAGGCCATTAACATGTGACACAACATAGGAAGTCACCAAACCATAGGCATTTTTCTAGTTGTCGATTTACGACTGAGACACAAAAACACTACTCGGTACTAGTTGTCACCAAGAGTGGGGCTGCCCTACACCCGTTAGATCTAACTTTTTGTTCTGCGGTCTAAGTATGTACACGATTAATGGTGCTTATGGTACCCTATTCGTGACACGATTTCTCGTATCATTACTCAAACGCATCATACTTGGTACTAGTTATCACCAAGAGTGCTTCTTGTTTTTGTATTCATCATACCATAGTTTAATGTACCTTTCGGTACTTGTATTTTTCCGTATTTTAGAAAACTAGAATTCGTGTGTATGCATATTTCGAAAAATATGCTTGTTTGAAAAACCAGTATAAAACATAAGCTTTTCGTAAACCATTTGTGTCAGTAAAACTTGCTTGTAAAATGGTTTAGAAATATGTAATTCTTGTATGCTTTGTAAAAAGTGCATGTCTTTCCACCCCGAAAACATTTAGAAAAATGTAAAATCGTAAAAAGGTGGGGTTATGAACTCACCTGAATATTGAATATTCCTGTGCAAAGCTAGCTATATATGACTTTGTGATGTCGTTTCCAAGACTTGACTTGCTAGTGTACGTTTCTACAATATTCCAAATCATGGAATATCTTATAAGTTTCTAAATGAAAGCGGTAACTAAACTACGTGTCACCGAGCTCTACCAAATCGCTAATCCAAACGATTCGAGGGTAATTTGTCAACTTAACGAAAATGGTTGAGTTATACTTGTGTAAGTCTTGTTTAATGTCGGTGATGATCACTAAGTTTCGGAAATACTTAGTTTTCGTGAGATTAAAAGTATGTAAACATATCGAAAGTATTTCGTTAGTCGTCTCTGCAAGTCATGCATCTATGTAACGAATGCTTTTATAATATATAACGTACTCGTATTATATATTGTGCCTTGTATGATAGTTATCAAAATATGGTTTTTGCCGTTTAGGCGTTTTGTAATAAATATAAAAGTTATATTTATTTTATAAAAGATTTATCGAGTCGTTGCATGTTTCAAATAAATACATACTATATTTATTCTTGTAAATGAGTACGAGTTGCTTAAGATTCGAAACAAATATAAAGCTATATTTATTTTTATAGACGAAATCATGTCGTTTGATATTTAAAACAAATATAAAGTATATTTATTTTAATGAAACGGTTTCGTATTGTTCAATGTTTGAAATAAATATAAGATATATTTATTTTTACAAAACGATTTCGTGTAGTACGAAAGTTTGAAATAAATATAATAATTATATTTATTTTTTAAATTAGTTCGTGTCATCGTCGTTTTAGTTGTAAGGTATCGTCAAAAGTAATTATACATTTCTATTTGTTTGTATAAAGATTATTTGAATCCGATACTTTCGTTTTTATAATAAGACGCGCTTTGGTTTAACGTATTTTCTCGAAAAACGGGCAGAGTTTCCTCTGTTTTTGGATTAACCCGACAATAAAAAGTTGTCGTATTTTATCAAACTCAACAATAATTCATTCAAACAATATATAAAGTTTTATCAATACGACCAGAATGAAACGTAACTGAATTATAATGAATTGGTTCGAGCTCGTTCACGACATTAATAAAAATCTTAAAATTAGTGTAAATAATATTCGTTCTAAATTTTTACCGAGTCCTTCGCGTCGAGTCGTCGGACAGTTTGACCGAGTTGACCCGGCTGTCCCGTTTGGCTGATTTGACTCGAACCCGCATCTCAAACCGAGACCCGAACTCAAACAAATTCTGCTCTTGACCATGTTTGACTGCCTTTGGCTCGAACCGTCTGACCCGAAACCGAACCCGCTCACCGAACCATCTGACCCGAAACATAACCCGAATCATGCTTGAATCTGGACCCGAAACTTGAACATAACATCATCATCATCATCATCATCATCATCATCATCATCGGTCTTCAGTCTTATCTCCGTCACCGGCTCCGCTGGTTTCACCGGCCGGAGTCCGGTCGACTTTCTTTTAGAGAGACAGAACGAGAGAGGAGGGGAGGGGTCTTACCACTGAAATCTCGTCGGATAATAACAAGGACCGCCTGAATCGAGACAGGGACCGCTGGTTAAAATAACCGACCGCTGGTTAAAAACAAGCCGACCACCGGTTCGCCGGTTCTCTTTCTCTCATTCAGTCTCTCTCTCTCTCTCTCTTCGCCTCTCATCTTCAGCCGTCGCTCACCACCACCCGATAACGGTGGTGGTGGTGGTCAGTCCGTCAAGGAGAAAAGGGGGAGGGGGTATGTGCGTGGTTCAGGGGTGATGAGGGAAGGAGGAAGGTGGTCGAGGTGAGATTCGTCGGAGAAGAAAGGGCCGCCGGAAAACTCCCACCGCCGCCCCAGTTTGCCGGAGGGAGAGAGGGTGTTCTGGTGTGTGTGTCTGTTTGCTTTTGTGGAATGAAAAGAAAAGAACTAACAGTTCTTATTTATAAGCAGGTTGGGTTTTGTGGGTTTTGGGCTTGGGCCCAAGGCCCACAAGCCCAATCTCGTGTTATTAGTGGCCCGTGAAAACCTACAAGCCTGTTTTCGAACCCCGAGTCTTGTAAGATATAACGAAATATATTTTTAGAACCGAAATCACGTAAAATGTATGCTTGTAGATGGTTTTTGACGTGCTCGTTCGTCGTTGCGTTAAATCGCGCAAAACGCGTCGTTTGCCGTTTAAATCCGTTTGTCGATCCGGTTTCGAACACGCTTACTAAAATTTAATTATGAAGCTAGGATATATTGTAAAAAATTTAATATTTTTCGGCGTTGTCAGTATTGCGTACTGTATCAGTTCGTTGTCGTTGATGTTCCGCAGATTCCACGCGAATCTTCATACGCGTACTGTAAAGTCGGATAAACGTTCCTCGGCACTCCAAAGGCCTAATTAAGCTAATTTCTGCTGTAAACACTATTTATTGTCGCGTTAATCGCTTGTTAATCACGTAATTAAGAGCCGTAAATTACCGGTTGTCACTCTAGCTTTGATGTTCTTGATTTTGATTTGGAGGATCATGGCGAAGATGAAGTTCCTCTAATGAAGCAAGTGGCTCCCTCGGCTCAAGAGATCCGGCTTGCAATTCCGCAAAACACATCCGACAAGCCGCTGCAGAAGCTACTTCTTCCCTTCCAATGCCTACAAAAGGTGCTGCTGGTTCCTCCGGATCTCAGGCTGGTAAGAAGTCAATTTTAGACGACGTGGACAGTGATCTGTAGATTCGTAGCTTGGATGAAGCCCTTCAGTATCGTCCTTCTTCTGCTTCTTTGAAGAGTAAAGGTGTCATGCCGGATATGGATCGGAAAGCTCTTACTCGTAAGAGGAAAAATGAACTGTTACAGATCCGTTCTTCCGATCCTCTTCCTATGCCGAGGTCGAAGAAGATTAAAAAAGGTTCCTCTCATTCTGGCAGTGATGTGATGGTTGAATTGGATGAGCACCGTACTGGTGGCAAGTTTTCTAGGGAGGAAGCCGCACGGGCTCGATCTGAACCAACTCCTACATTTTCTGGTAGTTTTCTTCCCATTAATGAAGTGGAGAGTATGGAGACGGTGACTACGAGCAAGGAGAAAGAAAAAACTCATGGTGAACCAAAGACGGTGACTTTTTCAGGTACGATTTTGGACTCATCTTTGGGTCCGGACCGTTTCAGTGATGACGAGGAGGACCAAGTGTCTACTCTTCCTTCATCTTGGTTCGGACCTGAGTTGATGTCCTTTTTTCGATATGCATATGCATTCTCGGATGATATGGAGATCGACCTGTCAACGGCTGGGGAGAAGTTCGTTCCGGATTGGGATATCCGAAATAAAGATTCAGTGATGGATGAGCTTGTTGCAAGAACTTTTCTCTTTAATATCAGTACTACGCTGGACCATGCCAGGAGCCGAAGATTGAAAAACCAAGATCTGGGTGCCATGGTTCTGTCTAATCAAGCTCAGTCGAATATTTTTGTGACGGAGCTTTACCGGAGGTGGGTCGAAGCGGAGTCAGTAAGGGAAAGTTTGGAAAAGGAGACCCACTCTTTGAAACGCAGGATTCAGAGGGCTCCGGATACAGAGAAGAAGATTGCACAGCTCACTCAAGACCTTCAGGCTCAATAAGAGAAGGTCAAGTCCTTGATTACTCAGAATCAATCATCCCCGGCAGCTACGGCCTCTGCGGCGGAAGATCGTGATAGGATATCGGTTGAGTTAAAAAGTTTCTCCGAATCTATGAAGCAGAAGGACGAAGAGCATAAGACGGTTTTGGCGAAGATGGAAGAGTCTTTTACGAACACTCGTTTGGCTTATGCGAACATGATGGCTGGTATGTACCTTGCTTGACTTAATCACTCTTTCATTTTACTATTTCTTACTAACACTCTGGTTAGAGCGGGATGTGCTTAAATCAGGGGAGGCCGATTTGAAGGCCCAGATCGAAGAGATGAAAGGGAATGAGGAAGAGATCAACGCAGAGAATGCGGCTTTACAGGCTAAGGTGGATGACCTTCAAGCAACCAAGACGTGGTTACTTTCGGAAGGAGCCAAACTTCTTGCCAAGAACATTCATAAAGGTCCGGAGATGACTGTTGATGTTGCTGCTGTTAATAATGCAATGAGCGCCGTGGGTGTTAACTCGGGTCTTCAAAACGGATACATTCATGCTTTGAGGAAGAAACCTCGGTATGCCGAGGTTCCGATGCTGAACCGAAACACTGGTGAAGAGTTAAGTGCGGCGATTACTTGTTTTGATACCCTTACCTTCCCTGTGGTGGAAGATCTTCCGAAGCTCGTGCACGAACCGCTGTCCAAGATCAAAGACGCTCTCTCTTTTGCGAGCGGAGGATCTTCGAAAGAATGAGGTGGACATGCCTGGCTTCTTGGGGAATGCACCTTAGAAAGTTTTTAGTTTGTTTAACTATCTTTTTTAGAAGGTGGACACATCCGATAATTTGGGATATGCACCTTGTTTTGATTCGAGATGAATGTAATGATGTTCTTACCGTACTTGACAATTATCCTTTTAACATGTAAACAGTTTTTATATCTTCCGGTTATATCAATCCGGTTAATTTTGATGTAATCACATCTTTGTGCATGCGTCCATGCTTTTTGTGCTTACGTTTCTCTTTTTTAGAACGTTCTTTTTAAGGTATGGATCCGATTTGTTTTGTTCTTAGGATAATTTTTAAGTGAAGGAAAGAATACGAACGATGCCAGTTCGTCCTTTCCTTTTAGGGTTAGTATCCCTGATTCGGCCGATGATCATTTATGTGTTGCAACCTGTTAATGATAGAAATTTTTAGCATTGTATTTAATCTATCCGGAGTATACTTCTTTGGTTAACACATGGTAAAAACATTTAAAATAATCTACAGGTAAAACCCTCCGCAGTTCTTGGAAATATTAGATTGTTTTGTGCGGGTAAAACCATCCGCATTACAGGGAAAGTAAACATGATGGAGGTCGTGGCCTCCGTATTACAAATTTATTTTGAAACATCAAGAAGCTTTTCAAAGAAAACATTTCTTGAGGTGCGCTCCATTCCAGGTACGAGGGACGAGGGTTCTGTCCATCCTACTGAGCGTGTAAGCACCATCCTTTCCCGCAGTATTAATTTGGTAAGGGCCTTCCCACTTCAGAGTCATTTTCCCCGTACCCTCAGCCATACTTGCCTCGTTGCTTCGCATAACGTAATCTCCAATCTTGAACCGGACCTCCTTCACTTTTGAGTTGTAATGTTTTTCCAACTCTTTTTTATACTTTGCTTCTCGGATAGCCGCAAGTTCTTTTCTTTCTTCGGTCTGGTCGAGGTTTAGGCGAAGTTGTTCGTTCTCTTCTTGGCTCTGCTGCATGCGAGGGGTAGGTATCCCTACTTCTGTGGGGATGACCGCTTCCGTACCGTACGTTAAGCTGAAAGGAGTTTCCCTCGTGCTTGTTTTTGGCATCGTTCGGTGAGCCCACAGGACGTGCGGAAGTTCATCTGCCCAAGAAACGCCTTCTTTCCCCAGACGTTTTTTATGCCTTCCACAAGACTGCGGTTGGCTCTTTCTACCTGCCCATTGGCCTGGGGATGGGCAACTGAAGCAAAATTTTGTTCACTGTGCATTCTTTCGCACCAAGCTTCGAATGGTTTTTCTGCGAACTGCTTCCCATTGTCATTGACTATACAGAGCGGCATTCCATATCTGCACACTATGTTTTCCCAAACGAATCTCAGTACTTGATCCCCGGTGATAGTTCGGAGAGGTTTGGCCTCAATCCACTTTGTAAAGTAATCTATGGCTACCAACAAGAACCTCACTCCTGCGGTGGAAACAGGGAAAGGACCGATGATGTCAATCCCCCACTTCTGAAACGGCCATGCAGAAGTTACAGGGACAAGGTTGTTTTTAGCTTGGTGACTGATGGGAGCATGCCGCTGACAATCTTCACATGCTTGCAATTCATTAATAGCGCTCTGATGCATGCCCGGCCAAAAGTATCCAGCGTTCATAGCCTTGGCCACGACCGTTCTTAGTCCGGAGTGGATGCCGCATATCCCCTAGTGGATTTCCCTTATGACGTAACTGGCCTCTTCCGGAATTAAGCATTTAAGGAGCGGACCTAAAAAGGTCTTTCGATAAAGTTTTCCGTCATGGACCTGATATTGTAATGCCTTTACCTTCATCTTCCGGGCTTGGCCTTTTTCCTCCGGAAGCGTGCCGTCTCTCGGGTATTCTAGGATTGGGGTCATCCATGATTTTTCCTGTACGGAGATTGACATTACGGACTTCGTCTGATGGATGACCGGAGCTTGCAAAGTTTCGACTAGCACTTCCTTGGACAAGTGACAGAATGCTAAGGACGCAAGCTTGCTTAGAGCGTCCGCCTTTTTGTTCTTGCTCCGTGGTATGTGAACTATTTTGCAAGAGTCAAAGGAGGAGATTAAATTGTTAACTTGCTTTAGGTACTAGATCATGCTTTCTTCTCGTGCTTCGTACTCTCCGCTGACCTGATTGGCGACTAGTAATGAATCAACATGGGCTAGTACGGAGGTTGCACCAGCCTTAGCTGCGGTTTGGAGTCCTGCGAGAAGGGCTTCATACTCTGCTTCGTTATTTGAAGTTTTGAACTCAAAACATAGGGCATAAGTATATTCTATCCCTTCCGGATCTATCAAAATTAGATCGGCTCCCAACCCTTCTTTACTGGAGGCTCCGTCTGTATATAAGTTCCGTACCTTCGAGAGGGCGGGTTTTTCTTTGGTGCTTTCTCCGGTTGGTACCTCCGTAAGAAAATCTGCCACAGCCTGGCCTTTTACCGGACCTCTAGTTCGGTAAGTAATATCAAAAGCGCTGAGTTCGATCGCCCATTTGGTAAGACGTCCGGAAACTTCTGGATTCCTGAGAATTTGCTGAATCTAAAGGTCGGTCTGCACTTCTATATTGAAAGCTTGAAAATACCTTCGGAGACGTCTGGATGCATGCACCATTGCAAGTGCCAGTTTCTCAATTATCGGGTACCGAGTTTCATAATCTTTTAGAATGTGGCTTACATAGTAAACCGGTATTTGTGCTTGGTTCCGGTGCACCACAAGTACTGCACTGATGGCAAAATGTGAAGTGGAGAGATAAACAGTGACGGTTTCTCTGGTAATTGGAGCGGTCAGAGTGGGTAAGGACCCAAGACAAACTTTCAACTCCTGGAATGCTGAATCGGCCTCCGTCGTCCATTCTATCTGACCCTTTCCGGTTCGTTTTTTTCAGTACATTCATGAAGGGAATGGTTCGATCGGCCGCTTTTGAGACGAAACGATGGAAAGCTTCCAACTTACCATTCAATGATTGAATTTCCTAGACCGTTTTAGGAGGTTGCATGGAGATCACCGCTTTGATCTTATCCGGATGTGCCTGAATTCCGGATTGAGTTATCCATACGCCAAGAAACTTCCCTTCTTCTAAACAAAAGGAACTTTTTTTTTTGGGATTAAGCTTGAGGTTGATACTCCGAAGCCTAGCGAAGGTTTCGAGTATGTCATCGATCATACTATCTTTGGATTGACTTTTGATGACCAGATCATCTACGTAAATCTCTAAGTTCCTTCTGATCTGATCCTTGAATGCTTTATCCATTAACCTCTGATACGTAGCTCCGGCGTTCTTTAAACCAAATGGCATTTTAGTATAACAGAAGAGCCCTTCATTTGTTATAAATGCCGTCTTATCTTCGTCTTCCAAAGCCATCTATATTTGGTGGTAACCTTTATATGCGTCCAAGAAGCATTTAAGACGAAAGCTACACACATTACCGGGTTTTTTAGATCCTTCGGACACGAATTGTTTAGATCAGAAAAATCTACACACATTGTTTAGATCAGAGGGTAGCAATCCTTCAGACACGATTGTTTAGATCAGAAAAATCTACACACATTCTCCAGGTGTTGTCTTTTTTGTTACCATTACCGATTACCGGGTTGGAGACCCATGTTTGATACCGCACTTCCCTGATAATTCCGGCGCTCAGTAGTTTTCGTACATCTTCGGAGATGGCTTTGTGACGGGCTGGAGCCATGTTTCTTTTTCTTTGAGCGACTGGTTTTGCTGAATGTGACACTTTCAACTTGTGTTCGGCCAGACACCGGGAACTCCGACCATGTCAGAAGTTTGCCATGCAAACACATCAAGTAAACTAGACAGAAGTTTCCGTAGTCGTTTTTTGGTACGCTCAGGGAGCTGGGCCCCCACGGCAATTTTATGTTCCGGGAAATGTGGATGTATAGCCCACTCCTCCGTAAGGAGGGCCGGAGGTTGTACATTACCCTTGCTTTGTCGTATTTCAGCTACGCACATTGTTGATTCGGAGTGCAAAGTTGCTACTCCTGCTTCGGTGGGAAACTTTAATGACCCATGAATGGTACAGCTGATAATACCGAAAGCGCACATCACTGGTCTTCCAAGTATGACGTTGTGGATGGACCTTGCTCCCACCGCTAGGTATGTCAAGTTTACGGTTCTGACCAGGTTTCCGGCTCCCAATGTTGTTGGTAGAGTGATCTGTCCAATTGGCTGTACCACCTCTCCGGAGAAGCTTACCAATGGCATAGAGACTTGTATCAGTTTTGCTTTGGTTTGCGGAGCTAATTGTTGGAAACACTGTTGGTACATGATCTCAGTGGCACTTCCGCTGTCAACATATATCCTCCGGACCTTGTGGCCTGCTATTATCGCAGACACTATGATTGGTCCGTCCTGGATTTCTCCAGGGGTAATTGGAGGGAAAGCGATCGTTTGTTGCATCCAAGCAGCCATGTGATGATCGGATCGCTTAATGCCTTGGTTATCTACCTTTCTGATCATGCAGATTGCTGGTTGGTTGTTCGGATTATCTGCCGAATTCCCTGAAGATTTTCCTTCTTTTACTTCTTTTACCAAATGTGACAGCTTACCAGGTCGCACTGCTTTTTCTATTTCTTGCTTTAGGGACCAGCAATCGTCTGTATTATGGCCTCGCGCATGATGGTAATCACAATATTTTTTGGAGTTCTTGTCACCTGGATTTCGGAGCCTTGGTGGGGCGGGGAAGTTTGCTCCTTCGGCACTGAGGATTTCACTGGGGGTTTTAGAAAGATCCGATAGATTGTAAAATCTTGATCCGGAACTTCTTCCCCGCTAAGGCCTATCGTTTCTGCTGTAAGGGTGTGGTCGTCCCTTACTTCCGGACGGAGTTTTATCGAATACAGACCCACCATTTTTCTTCCAGGAGGACATCTTATGATCTGACTCTGGTGCTGGATTACATGCTTTTTTCCCCTGAGCGAAAGCTCTGGCTCGCTCCATGAGTACTTCCATTGTCTTCGGGAGATTTTCGTGTAATTTTTCGACCAGTTGGTTATTCCGTACGCCGTGACAGAATCCAGAGATCCTTAACTGGTCAACTACCCCGCTGATCTGCATACTTTCTTGATTGAATCGGTCGATGAAGCTATCCAAAGATTCCCCATCTTTTCTCTGGATGTTGTGAACTTCGGTGATTTCTTTGGAGTAGTGTCGTTGTTGGCTAAAGTTCTGGAGGAATAGCCCTCTGAATTCCTCAAAGTTGTTGATTTCTCCTTCGTTCAACGCATCAAACCACACCCGAGCAGCCCCGGTTAGCGTTTGTGCGAACATGAAGCACCATGCCGGCATCGGCCATTGTTCTACTCGTGCAGCCGCATCGAAGTCAAACATGTGATCATCCGGATCAGTTGTACCGTCATATTTCTTTACTGTGGTAGGTATTTTGAGCTTCAGAGGGAGCTTTGCGTGCATGATGCGAGCACTGAATTTGGACTTAGCAGTCATGGAAACCGGATGATACGGCTTGGTGATGGTCCGGAGGAACCCTGCACATTAACTACCTCTATTTAATTTCGCATCATCATGGCTAGAGATGGTCCGGAGGAACCCTGCACATATCCACTATAAGTTTCCGAAGTAACAACTGTGGAGAAAGGAGGAGAGGCGAAAATCGCAGGACCCATAGTCCTTACTGGAGTTTCATCATGAAAGAGCCTGGTTCGTAAACCGAGGATCTCTTCATCTCTAGCCTGTTAGGCTTTTAATCTTCGTAGAAGACTTGCATTTTTGGAAAGGAATTCCGCATCAAACTCTGATGTTTGTGAAGTGGGTATTAATATGAATGGCAAAGTTGTTCCTGGTCCCGAGCTCAAAGGAGCTGAAACTGTGGAAACGATACTTGTCGGTGCTGTAGTTTGTGTACTACCAGTTATGGATCTCGAATTCATAGAACCCGAAGCCGCCATAGATCTGTTCATTGCTCAAGAAATACATTAATAGTGAAGGACCGTGAGCTGTGAAATCGGATGGCGCCAATTGAAGAACCAAAGAATCGAGTTTAGGCCGGAGCCTATAATCGAGGGTTTGGATCATATAAGAGAGCTGGAGAATCGTCCTGCAAAACAGAAAACCGTTAGGCTCGCCGCAGAGATGGGATGGCCCCTCTGCGACCACCCTCCGGCGTGAGGATAAGTATTGGTAGAGAGAGGAAGTAGAGAGAGGAAATAAGGGCGAAGGTTTAGAAAATCGTACTTGGCCTTGTACTTGATGGGGTATTTATAATGGTCAACTGATATGACGTCATCCATCCAGACGCACTTGAATGGAGGTTCGTCCTCGGAGTTATGGGGGGAATGGACATATCTGAGACGTCCGTTCAAGTGGAGTTTGGTTCGTCCCAAGAGATCATGTCCGGCCTCGGATATGTATCTTCACTACGGTTCCCTGTAGGATGGATTTAAATAGAGGCACATGGTCATGGGTGGCCGCACATACAAGGAGATGGGGTCCACTGTCTTTTCTTTTCAAAATTGTGCGGTTAGAATGGGAATCAGGAGTGTGCAGTCATATGTGCGATATGGGCCAGAGGGAATGTGTGGTGCGCGGCCCAACTGAAATCTAGGCTTAGTGTCCTCTAAAAAGAATAATAACAATAATACTCAATTTTAATCATATGAAAAAACAAATCACTTCAATTAATTAGTTGTTTAAGCATATTGTTTTCGATATCAAATGTTGACCAAACACACAATGACAGAAAAAGGAAAAAGAAGTAGTACGAGGTGAAACGCGAGGTATCACATTATCCCCATGTTAATAGAAATTTCGTCCAGAAATTTAGTGTATGGATACTGGACAATTAAGTGTTTGTATGGGGTGTCACATCATATCTCAGTTATTTGGGAATTTCGTCCCGAAATTCCTCAGTGACTTCATTATTGGAATCTTTATCTTTAAACAGTTGTGGGTACTTGCGCATCATTTGGTCTTCTCTTTTTCCTAGGTAAACTCTGGGCCAT
This sequence comes from Helianthus annuus, assembly GCF_002127325.2. Lineage (NCBI taxonomy): Eukaryota > Viridiplantae > Streptophyta > Magnoliopsida > Asterales > Asteraceae > Helianthus > Helianthus annuus. Next base: position 39,584,089 of record NC_035433.2, on the reverse strand, counting down.
AGCGAGGATTCCAATGAACACGGACAATAGGTATCTTGCTGCCTTAAGCGTGGAACCCGATCCATAATTTCAACTGGTTCCTCGACGAAACGCAACTGATCATCAATAGTGAGTTCCTTAAAAGGAAAGATAAGAGTCTCATCTGACAGACACTTCTTCAGATTCGACACGTGGAACACGTTGTGTACCGCACTTAGCTCCTCCGGCAGATTCAGTTTATAAGCTACCTTACCGATTCTCTCGGTTATTTCAAAAGGTCCAACATATCACGGATTAAGCTTGCCCTTTTTCCAAAATGTACCACACCTTTCCAAGGTGAAACTTTTAGCAGAACCTGGTCCAAAATTTGGAACTCCAAGGGTTTCCTACGCTTATCCGCGTAGCTTTTCTGACGGTCGCATGCTGCCGCCATGCGTTGTCTTTTCAGGGAAATCTTTTCCATCGTGTCGACTATGAGTTCCAGACTGGTAATTTGGCTTTCGCCAACTTCCATCTAACACAATGGAGAACGACATTTACGTCCGTACAATGCCTCAAATGGAGCTGCCTGAATGCTAGTGTGGTAACTGTTGTTGTAAGAGAATTCTACCAATGGTAGGTGTCTTTCCCATCCATTTCCAAAATCAATAACACATGCTCACAGCATGTCTTCGAGTGTTTAGATGGTGCGTTCGGTTTGACCATCACTCTATGGGTGATAAGCAGTGCTCATGCCTAAACGTGAGCCAAAGGATCTATGCGTAGCTTGCCATAATTCAGAAGTAAAACGTGGGTCACGATCGGAGATGATAGAAGTTGGCACTCCGTGCCTGGCAACTATTTCTTTCAAATAGATGGCTGCAAGTATTGAGTACTTGTCTGTTTCTTTGATCGCAAGGAAGTGTGCAAACTTGGTTAAGCAATCTACGATCACCCAAATGGTATCTTTTCCACTTTGAGACCTTGGTAAGCTAGTAACAAAATCCATGGAAATCTTTTCCCATTTCCAGGTTGGCAACTCAGGTTGTTGTAGTAGTCCAGACGGCTTCTGGTACTCGATCTTGACTCTGGCACAAGTCAAGTATTTACTGACGTACTTTGCGATGATTACTTTCATGTTTGGCCACTGATGTGTGTAAAATGCAACATATAAATTACATCAAATGAGTCATAAAACTAACTCTTTTTAGTACTAATATTGGAAAAAGCATGTTTCTTTCTTCCTTTTGAATTTGCAGGACCAAACGAGCTTAAAAGAACAAAAGGAGCAAATAAGCAGCCAAAACCAGCATAAATAAAAAAAGAAGGAATAAACGTGACATTCTCGACCCCTTGGTAGCATCTCCCAAAGCAAAAACAATGCAACAGAGCCTAGCCACGGGGCCGTACCCAGCTGGGCATGGGGCGTGGTCAGGAGCCTGCAGAAAAGACAAACCTGTAGAAGCTTCTACGCCCAACACGGGGGCGTGCCCAGCTCATCACGGGGCGTTGTCAACGCAAAGATACGCAGAATCTTGATAGTACAACAAAGAGTTGACCGCGGGGCCGTGCCTAGGAGACACAGGGTTATGTGGGGCCCTCTACTGACACTTGCAATTAATGAAGGAAGAGAAAAGGATGGCCACGGGCCGTGCCCGCTGGACACGAGGCCATGGCCAGGGCTCTATTCAGGCTATAAATAGGGGTGCTTGGTTCACTTGAAAGGCATCCCTTGGCAAACCACTACTCTCCCACTTTGCCACCACTCCACCACCACTACAACACCAACACCCACCACCATCATCCATCATCCATCTTTAGAGTGTGTAGTAGTCTCGGGATCCAAGATTGATTGTAAGGGTTCCTGTCAATCAAAGGCCATGTCTAGTTAAACCTCTTACATCACTTGGTGAAGACAAGTCTTGTATGTATTACTTTTGATTTTTAATCTTTCGGCACTTTTTATTTGGGTTTGTATTAATGACTTTAATAACTAGTTTCTTATGTTGAAGGTGAATTTTCTTTATCATTTTCTCGTGGTGTCTTGGGATTGTATCCTTGCTGACTCAAATCACTTAGCCGAGGGTAACGTCACATTCAAAAGAGGGGCCTACCACTTTTTGCATTAATAACTTACTTAATTATCTTTCAATATTCCGACCCTTTGGGATTGTATCCTTGCTGACTCAAACCATTGGGTTGCGGGTAACGTCACCTTCAAAAGAGGGTCATACTACTATAATTAAGATAATCTCTTAAAAAGTCCGAAAGTGCGAAAATCATCAAAGGATACATTAATGACGAGTTGGATCCAAGTGATTCTATCTTGCCTATCTGTTTTTTTTATTTATCTTTTCATTTTTAGTTTTATTTTCATGTTTCAAAACTTTTCTCAAAAATTTATATTGATTAGACGTTGAGGATAAACCGGTACTAAAAGCTCTTGTGTCCTTGGACGACCTCGGTATCTTACCAACACTATACTACGCTCACGATGGGTGCACTTGCCCAAGCGTGTGTTTAGTGTTAGTATAATATCATGTTTTAAAAATTTAAAACTTGACTAATACGTAAAATGGGCTCAAAATATTAATAAAATCATATCACACCTAACCCACACCACCACCAATACGAGGTCTTAAGGTCATGGTACATTTTTTCGGATCCAGGATGTATCGAGTAGCGAGACTTATGAGCTTCATCCATCACAAGCTCTCGAAGATTCCCATAAAGTGGAACCCAGATATGTTCCATGAAGTAGTAGACGCCATCATCCTTGCGTTCAAGTTGCTTTTCCATGCCACGTAGTGATTCTGCTTGCAAGTTTTCTTCCTTTAGTGCCTTGATTTGAGCGTCACGAATCTGTTCAGGAAGGTTTGAGTGAATGGTAAGCTGGAGCGCGCTCACACGCTTTGGCTTATTGTCCTTACGACTGAGGGCATCGGCTACAACGTTTTCCTTGCCTAGATGATACTTGATAGCGCATTCGTAGTCGTTCAAGAGTTCAACCCATCGACGTTTAATTCCTTTTGATCCAAAATATGCTGGAGACTCTTGTGATCGGTGTAAATCGTACATTTGGTACCGTACAAGTAGTGTCTCCATATCTTGAGTGCGAACACTACGGCTCCCAGTTCCAAGTCGTGGGTAGTGTAGTTCTTTTCGTGAATCTTGAGTTGTCGTGAGGCATAAGCTATAACATTCTTCACTTTCATCAATACACGTCCAAGCCCTTGTATGGATGCGTCACAGTAAACAACGAAGTCGTCGGTGCCGTCAGGTAACGAGAGGATATGTGCACTACACAGTTTTTCCTTCAGTTTCTGGAAAGTAGACTCCTGAGCATCACCCCACTTGTAGGCGACACTTTTCTGAGTTAGAGTTGTAAAGGGTTGCGCGATCTTTGAGAAACCTTCAATGAATCTACGATAATAACCTGCCAAACCAGGAATTAACTGATTTCGGTCGGAGTCTTGGGTACATGCCAATTCTTGATGGAGTCGACCTTAGCTGGATCAACGTGAATCCCAGCTTCACTGACCACGTGTCCGAGGAAATGGACTTCATGAAGCCAAAAGTCACATTTCGAGAACTTGGCCTAGAGCTATTCATTTCGAAGAAGTTCTAGAATAAGATGTAGGTGTTGCTCGTGTTCTTCTTGGCTCTTCGAGTAGATTTGAATGTCATCATGAAAACGATAACGAACTTATCGAGATAGGGTTCGCACACTCGGTTCACAAGATCCAGGAAAATCACAGATGCATTGGTTAACCCGAATGGCATAACTAGAAACTCGTAATTGCCGTAGCGAGTTCTGAATGCTGTTTTAGAGATATCTTCGTCTCGGACTCTCAACTGGTGAGAGCCCAATCTCAGATCGATCTTTGAATAGAAGCTTGACCCTTGCAATTGGTCAAATAGATCATCGATATGAGGGAGTGGATAACGGTTCTTCATAGTTACCTTGTTTAGTTTGCGGTAGTCGATACACATACGAAAAGTGCCATCCTTCTTTTTGAAAGAGAGTACTGGGGCTCCCAGGTTGACGAGCTAGGACGCATAAAACCCTTATTTAACAGTTCCTGGAGTTGCGTAGATAGTTCTTCCAATTCGGCTGGGGCTAAGTGATAAGGTGCACGAGCTATAGGTGCTGCTCCAAGGGTAAGCTCGATTTGAAATTCAACTTGTCAATGAGGTGGAAAACCAGGTAGTTCTTTAGGGAATATTTCGGGATAATCACGAACGATAGGAATATCTTCAATCTTCCTTTCCTCTGCTTGAGTATCGGTAACAAGAGCTAGAATAGCGGTGTGACCTTTTGGTAGACGTTTTTGGGCTTTCAAGAATGAGATGATGCCCGTAACGACACCACTCTTATCACCTTGAATAATGAGAGGCTTGCCGACAGAATGGGAAATGCGGACAATCTTCTCTTGATAGAGTATTTCAACTTGATGTTGGGATAACCAATCCATTCCGATAATAACGTCGAAACTCCCAAGAATAATTGGAAAGAGATTGATAGAAAAAGCTTGCTCAGACAGAACAAGTGTACAATTGTTAATGATGTGAGTAACCTCGATATTTCTACCATTGGCCAATTCGACGACATGCTTAGCGTTCAAAGAAGTTGGCGGAGACTTAAGCTTCTTACTAATACTTAATGATACGTAACTAGCATCGGCTCCAAAATCAAATAGTACGAAAACAAAGAGATCATCGAGTAAGAACTTACCCGTTACCACGTTAGGGTCGTTCCTTGCTTCTCCTGCGCCAATCACAAATACACGTCCCCTTGCGCCGTTGTCACCATTGTTGCCATTCCTGTTGTTGTTTCCCCCGCCTTGATAGTTTCTTCTAACCTTTATATCTTAACTCATCACAACATGCTTGTTTCTTCAGTATTCCATAACTATGAGTGCTACACTCAGTAATTATCACAATATCCATCACCAATACAAATCAAATAGTTAGATAAAGAAATTGATACGTTTTCTCAAAGGAATTCATGAATGTGATATGTGACCAAATCAGAAACAAATAATTAGCATCCGAAATTAGCATATGGTATTTTGGGAGTGTGACAAGACATCTCATCGGTTCTCTTGGTTTGCTGTTGTCACACCCCGACAGCAAACCAAGAGAATCGATGAGATACATAGGTTTTGTTGATGAAGAATTCATGACTTGTAAGTTAAAAGAAGTGTTTAACAAAAAGCAGTCATGAACCTTATAAAGATGTTTTCTTTTATAAAATCATATGAAAATCAAATGATATAAAAGAAAGATGTATGGTTAAGTGAATAAGCAAGTAAAAATGAATTTGTATAAAATGTGTCATTTGTAAAACAATGTCTTGTGAAAATATGTTATTTGTATAAAATGTGTCATGTCTTTGTCTTTGTCAAAGTGGTTTAGATAACGCCATGATATGTAATATCATAAAAGCACTTATATATAGGAAGTACCAGCAGCGTATCCACCATGCTTTTATCATATTACACACACCTCGTTATTTAAATCACTTAGTAAATAACCCCAAAAATGTCTTGTTAACCAAATGTTAAAGTGTTATATGTAAACAATGTCCAATGTCAAGTGCAAACCATGTCTTGTATAATCAATTGTCTTGTATGGCAAGTAAAAAGTATTTACTCAAACCATATATATGATGCCAATGTATAATCAAATGTCATGTATGGTGAATAAAAAGTATTTACTCAAACCATAGGTATAATGTCATGTATAACCAAATGTCATGTCAAACCAAATGTCATGTACAAAACAATGTATTTGAATAAACCATAGTTTAAATCAAAAGTCATGTTTTGAAAAATCAATACTTTATGGATAAAAACATTTATGCAATAGTGTTTATCGCATACATTCAAGCCTTGAGACTGTCGGATAAACCCTTAACAAGTTAAAGGTTTATCAATTATGTATATCGGATTCTATCAATCCCTACTTCCAAACAAACCTAGGAAGCCGGGAACAGGATTTGTCAATCCTATGGTACCACTACATACTACCGAGCGGCATGATCAATGTTAATGAATGTATTTTTATCCCGTTAAACACACCAAATGTCATACCAAATGTAAGGATGTCATGTAAAAACCATGTACTAAGTATGCTAAGTAAACATACGAAGCAGAAATGTCATGTAAATCAATGTGCCCATATGCTGAGTAAACATATGCAGCAGAAATGTAATGTAAATCAATGTGCCCCTATGCTGCTGAGTAAAGATATGCAGCAAAAGTGTTTATGAAATCAATGTGCTAGCATGCTCAGTCAACATACATAGCAAAGCATAATGGAAATCATGTACTATATGTGTACTAGATGAACATAACAAGTATATGTGACATCTGTGTCACTTCAACCATCAAAAAATGCCAAACCAATGAAATATTGTATTTCATACTTGGGATTTGTAAAAATATGTGTATCGTTTGCACATATCAATTCTTGTCCGATTTCAAGCTCTAAATCGCTTTCTGGAAGGTTATACGCGCACTGATGCGTAAATATAACCAGTTTAATGCAACAAACACTCCTGAATAGTGAAATAGGCTCAACATACCTTTAATAACCTCCACATAACTTAGAAATAAGTTTTGGATGGTTTGGTGTGTTGAAATCAAGTTTGTTCGATCGCAGGGACTAATTGTGTCAAACTGCGAAACTATACCGATTCGTATAGTAACGAACATTCTGGAACTTGATCATAAGTTAAACATGCCCTAAATATCCTTGTTATAGCTTAGAAATAGGCTTAGAGGTGTTTGGTGCGCAGAAATAAACTTTCTTCATCAATAGGGACTAGAAGCGTCAAAAAGTGCACAAGTTTGCATTTTCGCGCATATCTTACGTTATGAATATATCCGGACATCCAAAAATTTATGTAAGCATTAAAATATTTTATTTTAGTGTTTGGCATGATAAAATTTCATTCGTCGCTTAATAAGGATCGTTTTTCGCGCTTATGCGAATTCCGTCATAATTAACCGAACATCGCGATCGTACGACCAAACGAACCGACATCCGGCATATTTTTGAGCATGTTTCATGTCCACAATGTTTAAGCATCATTTTAGGGCCTTAAAGTTGGCTTAACAGGCCTTAAACATGTCGGAAATAGCTTTAAATACCAACAGGGACTGAAACTGTCATTTTTCAAAGTTGTTGCTGAACTGTGTTTCCCAGGCGGCCCGTGTAAGGCCTTGCACATGTTTACGCGGGGCGCGAGAGCCTCCCAGATATGAAGAATTGTTGCAAACAGCTGTTTACAGCTGTTATACCTGAATAAACCACTTGCAAATGGTTTTTGGAAAACAATGGACTGAATCTAGGGGCTCTAATGGTTTTGTAAAAACAATGGGCCCATGTGTACGGCCTAGATCAAAGCACGTTTCTCGATGAACGATCCTAATGGTTGTGCCATGCCTATATAAACCCAACCCATTTCATTCATTTCCTCACATTTGATCTGATTCAAGCTCTCTAAGTGGAAGTATACGCTTCCTACCTGAGAGAGAATCAGGATCAAATCTTGCGGGGACCTTCTGTAAGTATTCTTTCGTGTTTTTCGTTTGTTTTAGCGTTAAAGTCAAACTGCGTTTGACTTTCTGCATTAACCAGTTTATGGTCAATGCGAAGTTCGTTTGAACTTCATAACGTGAGCGTAATCATGATGGTTATAGTCCCTAGTGACTATACCTACTGATTACCACGTTATCTAGGCTCAGTGACGAGTCGTAGTTTCGGCCAAAATGCGTTTTCTCGCGTATTTTGTAGCCAAACTACTCTAGGGTATTAAAACCGTTTGTTTTAATACCAAACCTGTTTTCTAACTTTGTTAAACATGTTTCGACATGTTTAGCTCGTCACTTTTAGTTTAGTGCTTGTGTAGGGTCGTAAGTCAAGCGGACTAAACTCCCGCTTAGACTTTCAAACATGACCCGTTTGGTCGATCATTAGGATCCGACCAAACATGTTTAGTGACCATAGTTTCATAGGGAATAACCTTCCGAGGTTATACCTTATGGTCACCTAGTTTAAGTAGTTGTATGATAGGTAGTTTATATGCCTTAGGTAAATTACCAAAATACCCTTTTTATGCATATTTGATATTTAAGCATATGTAACCCAAACTTTTGTCACTTAACTGATTATGCAACAATATTAAACATGTTAAGGCATATCGTGCTTGTCATAGGGCTAGTTAGGCGGTCCAAACGCGTTTTACGCGAATGCGCGTTAAAGTAGCATAAGCTACCTAAACGGGTCGTAACAGATCAAAAGCACTTAGGATATGTTTCGTTTTAGTATGTAGGCTTTGTCAAACCATATTACATAAGTTCCCACACTTATTTGGTTTACGAACCCTCGTACTACCCGATCCTCCGATAGGTCCGTTTATTAATGTAGATACCTATATTAGGTGCCGTTTGAATCCGTGATCTTCTAGCTTGCTTGGTGGATATCTAAAGTCTACTGAGCAATCTCAAGTGAGTACATAGTCCCTGCTTTTACTGTTTTCAACTGTTTTGGGGTGAAACATGTGTACCTATTTGTTATGTTCTTGTTTTCAAAAGTATAATTGATTATACATACTGGTACTTATCTTTATTCAAACTGAATGATTATTTATGGTTTTAACTCTAGTTTTTCTTCAAAGATTATAAAATTAATGTTTGGAATAGTACTTATCTTTGTTCACCAGACCGGTTGGTAGTATGATATAGCGCTATAGGATTTGACACCCCATTCCTGTTGTCATGGAATGTCTGAAACCAATTTGTTGCTCCATCCAAATAGGGATTGCCTTTGTGGTATTTCTATAGTCTCAAAGGTGTATTTTGATGCACTAGGTCTGAATGAATTCTTAAATCACATTATTTTTGTATATTAAGTTATACTCCCAAAAGTATAGTTTTACATGCTCTCATATGTGGTATTGTACAAAACCAACATATATTTTGTTAATCGTTAAAACATAGTGTGATATGTTTTTCTCAAAATCCAAAGCATAGTTTAATATGTTGTTTATAAATCCAAAGTATACTTTTGATATACTACTGAAAATTTATTTATTTTAACAACTAAAGTATATTTAATATACTATTTGTCTAACGATTGGGTTTTGATTAGTGTTTAGATAATGGGACGGGTGTAATGTGATGAAAACATGGTAGATACACCGCTGGTACTTCTTATATATAAGTGTTTTTATCACATTACATACCGTAGCGTTATTTAGTACACTTGGGTTAACGATTTTGAAACTAAAATATATTTTAATATATTACTTATACGACTTTCTTAAAACCAATGTATATTTTTATATATACTATGAATCTTTTTATCAAAATATTGCTTTTAAAACAATATATTTTATACAAACTTATTCTACTTACTTATTTAATTTCCTATGTATTATTATTTTATATCATCTGATTTCTTATAAATGGTTTATAAAAGAAAACCTTTTTCAAAGATCATGACTACTTTTCTTAAACATTCTTTTTCTTTAAACTTATAAGTGATCAATCCTAAAATCAATAAAACCTATGTATCTCACAGGCATTTTTATGCTGATGTACCTATTTTTACACATGTTTCAGGTGCTGCTTTGTGATGATTGTTGATACATGCTACACTTAGGATGGGCTCGTGCCTTAGCGACTTTAAAACTTGAAAGATAATAGTTGTACTTTTTTGATTGTATTAAAACAATGAGTTCATTTTTTCAATAAAACAAAATCATTTATTCCATGGTTGTGAAACAATGATCCTGTTACAACACTCTCCGACGTTTCCGCCACGTTTTGTTGTTTTACGTGGTCGGGGGTTGTGACAGAAAAGTTGGTATCAGAGCCAATGGTTATAGGGAATTAGGTTATTAGTAATTCTTTGACCTCGACTATAACCTTCCTAGGACCCTAACACAAGTTATCTTCTGTTTAGTTTTAAAACAATACCGTCACTTATTCTTAGGTGACAACCACAATAAGAACACAAATTGCGTTTCCATCTTGAAAACTAATCATCTGTTCTAGGATGATTTATTATAAGGTTTTGAACCCTTTAAGTTTTCAAAATCTCATCAAAGTTTGGTCTAAATAATGTGAACACGTGCAAACTGGAAGGGTGGGTGCTTGTACCCTGAGTTTTCTGTCTAAGGCTAGAGTGTTCGTACAAATCCGCAGTATCGGACCAGTCACTCTTACCTGGGAACTCTTGGGGTGAGTGTCCACTTATAGGCGAGCATGTCTTCGCGATACATTATTTTTGACCCATTTACTTTGATTAATCACCATGTGTTGTTTGTTGCTTTGTAGTAACAAACAAATGACCACCATCTTTGCTTTCATCAATTTTGTCTCATCTCATTAATTTTGTCTAATCCTTTCACTTGGTTTCCTTCCTATTTCCCCTTTTAGAATGCCTCCTCGACGCGAAAATCCGCTCTCAAATGCCGAAATGGCACATATTATGGCACAACATATGGCTGATGTGCTCCCAGATGTTATTGCTCAAGTAAACCAAGCCAGCAATAACCAGAATGCTCCCCGCAATTTCAAAAGCTTCAATTCAGCTAACCCACTCAAGTTTAGTGGTTCTGAAGAAGCAACTGGGCTCCTACAGTGGTTCGATTGCATTGAGAGTACATTTCGTCACGTTCAGTGTTCTGAAAATCGGAAGGTCGAATTTGCATCCAGTGTGTTTTAGAAGCGGGCTCTCACATGGTGGAACGGAATTATGAGGGACCGTGGTGCTGAGGTCGCATTAGTACAAACTTGGGCTGAGCTTAGGGCTCTTATGATGAGGGAGTTTTGTCATCATCATGAATTGAGGGCATTAGAAAGGGAATTTGATGACCTGAAGCAAGACAGCGGTGAGCATCGTGCCTATACTGACCGCTATGAGGAATTGAGCCTGCTATGTCCTGCTATGGTTACACCTGTGGATAAGGCGATTGAGAAATATATTGATGGTCTTCCTGACCTAGTTCAGGATATTGTTACTGGCAGCAACCCTACTACTGTCAGACAAGCCATTGAATTGTCTGCCACCTTAACTGAATCCCACATCAGGAAGAAAAAGCTTTTTCGAAAAGGCGACCCGAGACCATCTGACAAGACTGCTCAAGCTGAGCCAAAGGAAAAGCAGGTTGAAGGATTCAAGAAGAAGAAGCGTAAGGCTTCTCAAAACTGTGCCATCACTGCTCAAGAGAAACAGGTTGCACCAAACCAGCCAGCACAACCTCGCAAAAGGAAAAATTATGTTGGTACCGCACCTTTGTGCAATAAATGCAACCGTCATCATCTAGAGCAAGAGAAATGCCACAAATGTACCCACTGTGGGCGGTTGGGACATTTGATCAATGTTTGCCGTTATGCAAATCAAGCTGCTGCAAACCCTGCTGCTGTTCAAGCACGGTTCCCACCAGGGTCATGTTATAACTATGGTGACCTTACTTACTACAGAAACAATTGCCCAAGACTTGTTAACATACCTCCAGCTCGTGGACGGGCGTTTAACATCAACGAGGCAAACGTGAACAATGACGCAGCAGTGAACATTAGTGTTTTGTTATTTCCTCTGGTTGTTATCTTTTGACATTTAAAGACAAGTCAGTTGTTATATAAATAAAAATTTGTCGTTTTTATTTTTGCAAAACTGATGCGATTGTGTGAATGTTTGATACGATCTTATGATAAAAACACAAAGACAAACTAGTCATGTGGTTCTGTCATTATTATGATCACTTGTGACTCCCCAAGAACCTTAAACGCTCGTTTCTTTTAAGAAACAAAGCCAAACTCCTGTTGAAGATCCTTCTATCTCCATAGATAGATTCTTAAAATGGTTAAAGTGCCAAATGAAATCCATGGATTGGATTCCAGGGGTGCTTTAATTATCCGTGCCCAAAGATAACAAATTAAAGATCAAGTTAACTAATTATGTGATTATGTGCATATATGTTTTCTTATATGTTTTTTATATGATCCATCCAAATCCTCGAAGAATCTTCCATATCTCATATGAGGGATTCATAGTAGGATATCCAAAGGTACTATCTTAAATCCTTAATGGACTTCTACGTTGTAGTAAAATCCCTTGGGTTTTAAAGTACTATTCTATAATTGGACCCCTTGAGTGGTCTAGTAAAAGAGATTGATTTGAAAATCTGGTTAAGAATATCATGTGATGATATAATTGAAAAGATCCCTTAAGTGGTCTATTTAAGAAGATCGTGCGACGGTCTAGTTAAAAAGATCATGTGTTGGTCTAGTTAAAAAAGTGTTGGTGCAGTTGTCTGTCGACTACATCTTAGTTCGAGTCTTAGGTTAGGGCTGATTGTATCATGCACGGAAATCGAGAAATCATGTTTTAGACATGGTTCCGCTTATGTGTCATAGGGTAGTTTCGCTTGTGTGTCATTGGGATGGTTCCGCTTATAAGGTAATGATGTAGTTCCGCTTATACGTACATGTACGTATAAGCGAAACCTACTTGCCTATATATAGGGTCATTCAAGCGGAACTATGCAGCTGTAGCAGTTGTGTTGTGTAACGGCGAAGCCCTGCCGAATCGTCTCCAGAGCTTGTAAATTGTTAATAAGTGCAATAAACAGAGACAAATTAGTGAAATCAAGCTAAACAAAGACTGAATCAATGAATTCCGCCTCTGATTCAGTCTGAGCACTCTTCTGATCGACTCGTCAGGTCGTCTAACGATCCTACAAAAAGATCGTTCGTTGATCTAGTTAAAAAGACCCTTTGGTGGTCTTGTCAAATCGCTTCATGTTTATTCAATTGATTTTTCCTATACGCATTATGAAGTGAATTGTGCGGACTGTGCAAGGAATTACGTAATTATGGAGGCCTACATAATTATGGAATTTAGTGCACAGAAACCACAGGAAGTTTTGTCATGTGTTAAGACCTAAAATAACAAGAGTAATGATACGGGAGAAGTCTTGGACTTGACCGATGTCATTTTATCTTACACTCCCCAATTCTGATTTCATGCACACACACAAGTTTCCTATGATAAGTCTTCATGAGAAACGTTCTTCCGTCCATAGTTCGAAACTCCATGTTTTGTTACTACAAGGACTTCACTTTGAGGGTTGACAATTTCGCTAAAAATCCTAACATGGCTCAGAGTTTTACTTAGGGTTCAATGGATTTATTTGAAAGCGAAACCGTCACAACTGTCTTCACAAGTTTCCTCTAAAATTAAAACCGTTTGTTTTAATACCAAACCTGTTTTCTAACTTTGTTAAACATGTTTCGACATGTTTAGCTCGTCACTTTTAGTTTAGTGCTTGTGTAGGGTCGTAAGTCAAGCGGACTAAACACCCGCTTAGACTTTCGAACATGACCCGTTTGGTCGATCATTAGGATCCGACCAAACATGTTTAGTGACCATAGTTGCATAGGGAATAACCTTCCGAGGTTATACCTTATGGTCACCTAGTTTAAGTAGTTATATGATAGGTAGTTTATATGCCTTAGGTAAATTACCAAAATACCCTTTTTATGCATAATTGATATTTAAGCATATGTAACCCAAACTTTTGTGACTTAGCTGATTATGCAACAATATTAAACATGTTAAGGCATATCTTGCTTGTCATAGGGCTAGTTAGGCGGTCCAAACGCGTTTTACGCGAACGACGCGTTAAAGTAGCATAAGCTACCTAAACGGGTTGTAACGGATCAAAAGCACTTAGGATAGGTTTCGTTTTAGTATGTAGGCTTTGTCAAACCATATTACATAAGTTTCCACACTTATTTGGTTTACGAACCCTCGTACTACCAGATCCTCCGATAGGTCCGTTTATTAATGTAGATACCTATATTAGGTGCCGTTTGAATCCGTGATCTTCTAGCTTGCTTGGTGGATATCTAAAGTCTATTGAGCAATCTCAAGTGAGTACATAGTCCCCTCTTTTACTGTTTTCAACTGTTTTGGGGTGAAACATGTGTACCTATTTGTTATGTTCTTGTTTTTCAAAAGTATAATTGATTATACATACTAGTACTTATCTTTATACAAACTGAATGATTATTTATGGTTTAAACTCTAGTTTTTCTTCAAAGATTATAAAATTAATGTTTGGAATAGTACTTATCTTTGTTCACCAGACCGGTTGGTAGTATGATATAGCGCTATAGGATTTGACAACCCATTCCTGTTGTCATGGAATGTCTGAAACCAATTTGTTGCTCCATCCAAATAGGGATTGCCTTTGTGGTATTTCTATAGTCTCAAAGGTGTATTTTCATGCACTAGGTCTGAATGAATTCTTAAATCACATTATTTTTGTATATTAAGTTATACTCCTAAAAGTATAGTTTGATATGCTCTCATATGTGGTATTGTACAAAACCAACATATATTTTGTTAAATAGTTTGATATGTTATTCTCAAAATCCAAAGCATAGTTTAATATGTTGTTTATAAATCCAAAATATACTTTTGATATACTACTGAAAATTTATTTATTTTAACAACTAAAGTTTATTTAATATACTATTTGTCTAACGATTGGGTTTTGGTTAGTGTTGAGATAACGGGACGGGTGTAATGTGATGAAAACATGGTAGATACGCCGCTGGTACTTCTTATATATAAGTGTTTTTATCACATTACATACCGTAGCGTTATTTAGTACACTTGGGTTTAACCATTTTTAAATTGAAATATATTTTAATATATTACTTATACGACTTTCTTAAAACCAAAGTATATTTTTATATATACTATGAATATTTTTATCAAAATATTGTTTTTCAAACAATATATTTTATACAAACTTATTCTACTTACTTATTTAATTTCCTATGTATTATTATTTTATATCATCTGATTTCTTATAAATGGTTTATAAAAGAAAACCTTTTTTCAAAGATCATGACTACTTTTCTTAAACATTCTTTTTCTTTAAACTTATAAGTCATGAATCCTAAAATCAATAAATCCTATCTATCTCACAGGCATTTTTATACTGACATACCTATTTTTACACATGTTTCAGGTGCTTCTTTGTGATGATTGTTGATACATGCTACACTTAGGATGGACTCGTGCCTTAGCGACTTTAAAACTTGAAAGATAATAGTTGTACTTATTTGATTGTATTAAAACAATGAGTTCATTTATTCAATAAAACAAAATAATTTATTCCATGGTTGTGAAACAATGATTCTGTTACAACACTACCCGACGTTTCCGCACGTTTTGTTGTTTTACGTGGTCGGGGTGTGACAGTATATGTCATGAAAAGCATGAAAAACACAAAAGTAACAACTAGGCACATGTGTATCACCCCAAAATATTTGAAATCGGTAAAAGAGAGGACTATGTACTCACTTGAGATTTCTTATTAGTCTTGGAATTAAGACCAAATAAAGCTCGTAGGATCACGGAATCAAACGACACCTAATATAGGTAACTCTATTAATAATCGAGGCCTAAATCGGAAGATCAGATAGAATGAGGTCTCGTAAACTAAATGAGTATTGGAACTCATACAATATGGTTTAACAAAGCCTGCATTCTAAATTGGTACCTATCCTAAGTTCTTATGAGCCGTTACTACTCATTAAGGTAGTTTACGCTACTTTAACGTGTCGTTCGTGCAAAAGCGCGTTCAGATGGTCTAACTAGCCCTATGATAAGTATTATATGCCCTACTATGTTTAATAATGTTGCATAATCAGTTTAAATGTCAAAATTTAGGTTACATATGCTTAAAATCAAATTATACGCAAAAGGGCACTTTGGTCATTTTCCTAAGGCATATAAACTACCTATCATACAACTAACTAAACGGAGTGACCATAAGGTATAACCTCGGAAGGTTATTCCCTATACAACTATGCTCACAAAATATGTTTGGTCGGATCATAATGATCGTCCAAACGGGGCGGATTCGAAAGTCTAAGCGGTTGTTAAGACCGCTTGACTTACGACCCTAAAGAAGCACTAAACTAGTAGTGACGAGTTAACATGTTAAAACATGTTTAACTAAGTTGGAAAATTGATTTGATATAGTGTTTTGATACCCGAAAATAGTTTCGTCGCAAAATGCATATAAACGTGCATTTTGACCGAAACTTTGACTCGCCACTTCGACTAGTTAACGTGGTAATCACTAGGTGTAATCGCTAGCGATTATAACCATCGTGATTACGATCACGTTGCAAAGTTCAATTGAACTTTGACTTGACCAATTATAGTCAGAACCGAAAGTCAAACAGAAAGTCAACTGTTTGACTCTTAGCTCAAAATAAGCTAAAAGAAATGAAATAGACTAGGAGTGAGCACTTACTTGTGTTGTAGAACATTCAAGAGCTCAAGAATACTCAGTTAGGAAGCCTCCAACAATGTGTTAGCCTCCAAGTAGAGCAAGAGAGAAAGAAGAAGGAAATGAGCAAGTTGAAATGAATGATTTTGGTTGCTATTTATAGTTGAAGATGGATCATAGGATCATGCCAAGTGTTAGGAGGTGTTGTAGGATTAAAACAAGTGTTTAGTGAGGTGTTGCAACCAGAATAAGTGTGGCAAATTCGAGTTCTTGGTGTCCAAGAAAATGAACAAGAAGCTGCCAGCTATCTGCTGACTCTGATGGTCTCTCGCGCCCCGTGAGAGACTAGACCATTTCTCTCGCGCCCCGCCTGAGGCCAAAATATCAGAAGTGTCAGAAATGTCAGAAATGGTCCCTGCAGCCTCTAAACTTGTTTTTCGACGCGTTTAACCCCCGTTAATGCATTTTCAAGGCTCTATAAGGATGTTAAAGCATAGGAGACTTGAAATATGCTTGGAAATATCTCGGATGTCGGTTCGTTTGGTCGTATGGTCGCGTTATTCGGTAAATTACGACGAAACTCGAACGGACGCGAAAAACGATCCAAATTAAGCGATGAATGGTATTTTTGAATTCCCATCACTAAAATAAAATACTTTAATGATTACAAAATGCAAACTTTCGCAGTTTTTGACTTCTGGATATGGTCAGAACGCAAGATATGCACGTAAATGCAAACTTTCACAGTTTTTGACGCTTTTAGTCCCTATGATCAAATAAGCGCATTTTCGCATACCGAACCCTTCAAAACTTATTTCTAAGCTATGTTAAGGGTATTTAGGGTATGTTTAGCTTATGATCATGTTCCGAAGTGTACGTTGCTATACGAATCGGCAGACTTTTGCAGTTTATCACAAATAGTCCCTGTAATCGAATAAACTTTTTTTTGCCATACCAAACCCTTCAAAACTTATTTCAAAGTTATGTAAATGTTATTTAAGGTATGTTAAGCTTATGTTACTATTCTGGAGTGTATGTTGCATTAAACTGATTACGTTTACGCATCAGTTTGCGTATAACTTTCCAGAAAGCGTTTACGAGTTTGAAATCGAACAAAATCAAAATGTGCAAAACTGTCAAACATAAATAAACAAATATTGGGATCAAAACACATTATTTTATTGATAATTGAACTTGTTTAGAGTTATACAATGATTACACAAACACAGATGTCACAGCTGCACACTCTACTAACAAACCGAAGAACACGAAGAAGAACAAAATAAACCTAACTATTACAAGGGTTTCTTGTGTTGTAAATCGAATCAAAACCGCAAAACACACAAGGATTTTAAGATCAACTAGATCACGAGTCTTTCTTCTTTATTACTATTAAACTAAAACAAAACAACCAAAGAATTACATAGCTTAACATATTTATTTATACTAAAATAATTACTTGCTAAACAAGTTATCCTAAACCAATACCATCTCTAATACCTAATTAACCAATAAATAAAACAACAAGATAAAACTATTAATTCAAACTAATAATTATCTCTAAACAACAAACTACTATTTATTATTTACTTCTTTTTATCCGCTCACCCATTTTTATCTTTCATTCCCCTTTATCTTATCACACAATTTTATCCTGAACCATTAGGATTAACCCTACGAACTTGTGGTTGTATGTGTTTTTGGTTTTTTTTTTTGTTTTGATTCAATATTGTTATATTTTTTTGGGTTATTTGAAACCTTTGTTATAGTTAGGTTTATTTTCTTGTATAATTAGTTTGACGAGACAAGATATTGAAGACCAAGATGGAGATAAACCAGATGTGAAGATTAAGATCTTTGACTAAGTGAGAGCTGACAAGATAATGGTTTATTTTGTGTCCCTTAGATCGGTTCGATTTACTTTTGTTGGCTCAAATGAAGCCGAACAAAATAATGAGTGCCTCGGTTTATTTATATTGTTTTGTTTTGTGATTGTTTGCATTGTTTAGTGTAAATATCAATAACCGACAAAATTATAAATTTTAACACAATAACAATTAAAAGATGTTTTTATTTAAGTTGGAAAGGTAAATTTAATAAAATGAGTTTTATTAAAAGATAAAACAAGTTTAGTTTTTTCAATTAAATTTATTGATTTCAAAATACCACAAATAAATAAGAGTTTATTAATTTAAAATCAAGGTCATGATAGACGACCAACGTGGTTTAAAATAGCGTATTTAAAATTGAATTGAGTCGAGAGTTGAATGGTGTTTCAAACTTATAACTAACAAACATAAAATTGGATTTTACTAGAGTTGCGCAAGTTGCCTTATGCAACAAGTCTTCTAAAATATTACCTGTCACGGTAATTTTTAAATATTAAAGAATATCCCAAATTAAAATCGATATTTCCGCGCCATCCTAAATAGGTGACACTAGAACCGATTTATCTGAACCCCCTTTGTTAGAGATTACCATCATCGTGCCTACCATTACGGTGAGTGGTGGGACCCTAATTCCTGAGTAGCTAAGGCCGATTCCATAGTTACAAATTGAGAGGCGAAAATCACTTATAAGGAGTTTTAAGTGGGCGTAGTTAGGGATATATATACCAATGCCTGACAACACTCGGTATCAATGGTACCCCCACACCTTGAAAGGAATTTCGAGCGGGCATAGTTGGGGTTATATATACATGCATGCACCTTACACTTAATTATGACAAGGCACCCGTCATTGATGTTACCCACATCTTATGGCCTCGCATATTCTTCCCCTTTTTAATTTTTAATACACAGCATACCTTCCTGAGGACCATCGGTAGTTGCACATTAATACAACATAAAGACATTTATAAGCATGTATACTAGCCCAAAAGATGTAAAAAGGGCATTAGAACTCACCTAGTCAAGAAAGCTTGTTTCACTACAGCTTGATTACTCGTGCAATGAAAGCAATTCAAAACCCTAATTAAACCAAAGCAATTACAGAGGCAAAAATATATACTAGTGAAATTGATGTCACACGAGTAACCACGCAACTGATTTTGAATTGTTTTAGATGTAACACATGGACTCATAGAATCATTCACATCAAGAAATTTCTATGGTAACAACTATATTTCCATATCTATAGACTTTCATGAACGGTTAGATCCCATACTTGGTGCATCGACATCAACAAAATCATCCTTTTAAATATTTGTCAATGAGCACATATACACAGTTGTATAATTCATCACATTCCACTTCTATCTATAATTCATAATTCGGTGATACCTTAGGAATGAAGGTGGAACAATCAGTCTAAACAATGAATGTTTCTTCAATATCTCCATAACTATGGGTGCTACACTCTGTAATTACCACAATATCCATCACCAATACAAATCAAATAGTTAGATAAAGAAATTGATACGTTTTCTTGAAGGGATTCATGAATGTGATACGTGACAAAATCAGAAACACATAATTAGCATCCGAAATGACCTGAAATTAGTCCGCTAAGAGTTCTAAGGTTTGAAATTTGAACATGTGATTTATTACAGAAAAGAAGTACAATCTCATAAAATTGGCAAAATGCCAAAAAACAAATGAATTTACAGATACAAACGATTAACAAGCGGATAGTTTGTCACACCCTGTCTTTTGCGGAAGCGTGTGTGTGTGACTTGATCAGTTTTCATTGCATTCGATCATAACAAACAACTACATGATTAAATCAAATGATGTCCATCCATTCATAAGTTTCAAAATATTACAAACCACAAGTTGTTCAAGTTTTAAACCATCACAAGTATTTAGTTTAAGTGACAAACCAACATAAGTTTTAAAGTTCCATAAAGGACTTGTTTAACAAAAGTTTAGATTCATGAGGCTTTGCATCCTATATCTCATCAAGGATGAGATATATGAATCAAACCCTCCAAAAGTGGATGACATCGAGACTTGAAACTCAAAAGCTTGAAAGTAACGCTGGAACCAAGATCCATCTATTTCCCTAAAATACATGTAAGTTGAAAACATCAACAAAAGTTGAGCGAGTTCATGCGTTTTAAGTTTATGTGCACCAAATGAATCTCAAAAACATTTGAAAGTTCTAGTGTTGAAAGTAGGTATGTAAAGCGTCTATGAACATGTTGATCATTAATGTTTTGCAAGGACATTAATATATGTGATGACAAAGGAAGCACTCAACCCGAGTAGATGATTTTTAGTGTCCAATCACCTCGACGGGGACACAACAACACTCTAAGTGGTCACCCATGGACCGTGAGTGGGGCTCGCCCATACCCATTAGATCTAACCTTTGCTCCGTGGTCCTTAAAAGGATTAATGGCACTTCAGTCTCAGCCTTTGCTCACATCATCTAATAGTTCATTCCTTAGCTAAATCATACCCAAGTTGACATGTATTTCCCCCCGAAAGTTGTAAATCGAAAAAGTTAAGAGAAAAGGGGGACATGAACTCACGGTTTTGCGTAACTTGCGTTGTAAACTTCACTGGCTTGTTTTGTAGGCCTCGTAACCTATATGTGTACTATGTACGTTAATTACTAGACTTGTAACACACGAGTACAAGTCACCATCTTAAGTTTATGCATTCGTCTTTTGTATGTTCAACATTTGTGAGGGTCGTGCCCTTGTTTGTCGATCTCGCCCGTTTGTCGTGTTATCGTACTTTGAATTCGGTGTCGTCTGCTTATGAATATATATTTTACTCCCTAGAATATATTATGTAAACTTTGATAAACGATAGGTGTTAAAAATAATCTATATTTTTAACTTGTTCCAAACATGATACTTATATTATTTTTCCAAAAATAAGTATAAGTATTTTGTTAAATAATATTTTCAATATTATTTTGTGTAAGTATACTTGTATTTTGAGTATGTTATTTTGTGTTCTTATATTTATGCATAATACTTGTTTATGGGCATTATACCAAGTGTAGGTAGTGTATGTCGATATGTATTAATACGTATAGGAATGCGTATTTTCTTGTATTTTATTAAGTATTTCATACTTAATTTATGTGTAATTTTCCGGAATATTGTTTTTGGATTATTAAAATCACCATTTTTATATGCTTAATATATATATATATATATATATATATATATATATATATATATATATATATATATATATATATATTTTAAGAAAATCTTATAGGAAAATATCTATATTTTGAGTTGGTAAAATATGTATGTATCCATATATCTTAAAAATAATCTATTTTTAAGATCAAAGTTAGAAAATATACATTTTTAGTTTCCACCAAAATAATATATTTTTGAGTTGTTTATGAAAATATATATTTCCTTACACTCCAAAATAATATATTTTCAATTTGACAAAATATGATATATTTTCATAATAATTGTAAAAATACATACTTTGTCGTTTGTTCGGGTTTGAGAGTATGGTTTACCAAATTTGTCAAGATACGAGTTAAATTTCCGGAATATTTATATATTTGTCCAAGGTGTCCATTGTCCGAGTCGTCCAATATATTTATGCAAATATATTTTCTTGTGTTTGTCCATATACCCTTTCATAAGTTATTTTGTATGAGTAATATTGGGTATTTGTCATGTGTTTTATGTGTATTTTATTGGTGATACTCCTTGGGAGTATTTAGTGTATTTTCATCATCCTAATACATTAATACATATAATACACATAATATACACTTAGCACAAAATGTGGTGATCAATGAATACATATATTTTTCCTAAAAATATACATACTTAATATTGATTTTAACTTGAAGAAATTCTTATTTCTTAGCTTGTAATTTGTACAAAAATTAGGAAACCTTGTTAAATATTTTTAAATGAATTTTTGGGGAAAAAGTTTCATCAAAACTTATATTTTTCTAAGTGTCAAAATTTTATAAAATTTTTGACATAGTTTTCCCTAAAAATGGAGGTTTCCCATGTTTTCAAAACATGTGTTTATTTTCTTTTCAACACCAAAAACAATTTCCAACAATTTTCACCAATAACAAACACTAATTTCTTCATGTGAAACATTATGGTGAACTTGATTTTGTTAAAAATGTGTAGACTTTTAGAACTACACTTTACGTAACCTGATCTTTCAAAATCAAGTTTTCTTGTAAATTTTAAACAAACTTTTTAGGAAAATTTAATTTACTAATCAATCCATCCATGAGTTTTATGGTTTCAAAGTCTTGAAAATCTTGTTCAAAAACCATTTTTATGTTCATTAGAAAGATCTTTATGTTTAAAACCTTGTTTCATCATGGATCCTCCAAGATCCATACTTAACATCTTTAAATCTTACATTAACAAGCTTCTTGATGAATCTCTAACAAACTTTTCATGGATTTTAGTTTCAAAAGTTAGTTTTACGTACACTTTGTTACTTCAAGATTACAAGTTAATGCATCAAAATCATTTTCCAAGTTCACATAAGTGTTTCACAAGTTCATCTTCAAGTTTAACCATGGATGTTTCAAGATCCATGCTTAAACTTGTTAGATCTAAGCTTCTAACAAGCTTAAATACTATATCTAAACATAAACACAAGATTCAACAACATCAACTTTATCACATACACCAAAAATCACTAAAATTTCTTGTTTTCTTCATGATTATGTGAGATCTTCTCATATTCATCCTTTAAAGTTTAGTTACCTAGATGGTGTGACTTGTACATAACATAAACATGAGCTAAAATAGTGATTAGGAGGCTTACAACTAGCTCTATTGGCTAGGGAAGTGGCACAAGAAGGATGAAGATGAATAATGATGAAATTGAGAGGTTAATAGCTCCACAAAGAGGTCCTTCAAGTTCTAGCACTTGTAGGCTTCTTAGATGGCCTACATACACCTTAGAACAAGCTTTGATTGCCTTGAAATGGATTGAAAATGAAGCTATGTGTGTGTGTGTTGTTGGCCGTGAGTTTGAGAGAAGGAAGAGAGGAAGAAGATGAATTTTTAAAAGTGAGAAATGATGAGGTTCAATACTTTGGTCCCTTTTAACAACAACTTCCAACCAAGCTTTACCCACAAGTTAATATGTTTAATATCTTGGTGGCAAGAAGAAATATTTTAATCAAAAGAAAGTGGGGCACTTTGGGGCCGGTTTTCATGAGGGTAGGGGGGGGGGGTAAGTGGTAAGTTTTTGAAAGTTGGAGGTTTAAAGTGTAAACTAGAAGGTTTAACTTAGTTTAAGTGTGTTTAGGTGTTTTTATTCATTTTAAGGTGTTTTATCACCATAACTAGCTTAATATCATAAAAACAATGCTTCTAGTTTAATTTTGATGTTTTGGGTAGTGTCCGGTTATTCATTTCCTTAACGGTTCGTTAAAGCGCTAAATTGCGCAGTTTTAGTAGGTATGAAGCACCTTTTGTGACAGTTTTAATTCCCGACATTTTACAAGTTATTATGGACACTAAAACATAAATTCTGCATAATATTTTGGTGTTAAAATGCTATGTTTAGCTGATTTTCTGCTGAATTCTACAGAATTCAGCATTTAAATTGAGTTTCGAGTGTCTTTTAGTGCATATCTTAGCATCCGGAAAGTGTATATGTTAACCCTTGTATCCACACTCGGGTTTTAATGTGTTTTTGATATTGGACCTACTCCTAGGCCCTAAATCTATTGTCTGACTGCTTTCTGCGGAAGTGCTGACACAGTGTGTCTTACCGGTGAGTTTACTAGTCTTTCTGACGCAACGCTTAATGTAATGCACAAGGCAATATTTGAAGTATAAAACATGCATGAATTCATATGTAAAGCAAGTATGCACTTAGTGTTGACGTTTAAGCACATAATTGCAGGAATAATTAATTAATAAAATAGTACGGAAATTACCGGTTTTGGCCAGTTGTCACATAGTTAGAGAAGATTTGCAATAAAAGAATGGACACCGAAACTATGGCAATGACAATTCTTCTGCGACCATCTATTGGAATCAAACCATCTCCTTGTTTCTCCACATATCTAAATCTAAATATTCTAAATTTTATACGGTTGATCGATCGGCCAATTGAGGGTTTGGATGGGAAGTCTGAGAATTTGATTTGAGTTAAAAAAAAAAGTAATTTACAATTTTGCAACCGCCTTAGAGATGGACAAAACATTTGAGTTGCAACTATTTTACAACTTCAATTTATAAATTTAATTTTTACTAATTATTGTTAATTAATTTTGAATCTGATTTGCAAACAAAACAAGACAGCCGCAAAATTTGCAACTATTTTTTGGTGACCGAACGTTAGTTGTTTGTAGTTATTGCGACCAATTTAGATTCGGGCCCAAATAGGTCAATAGTTTTGCAACCATTTGTTTCGGTTGTAAAATTTCGTTGCAAATGCAATTCTTCTAGTTGTTATTTTTTTCTTCTCTGGTTGGTATATTTAGATTTCTATTTCTATTTCGGAAAACATTAAAAATAATTGTTTTTAAATTCAAATTTTAGGTTTCCTACTTTTTTTTCTACATGTAATGAATTGAGTGGCTGAGAATACATACAACAAATTCAATTTCCTCCATTTTTTTTAGTTATGACGTTGATATATTTTTGTAATAATAGAATTTTGGCTTTATATATATATATATATATATATATATATATATATATATATATATATATATATATTTCAAATCTATTCTTTTCGGATTTAGTATTTAATTTTTTGGGGACGGTGACTTTCTTGAATTATGCTACCGCAATCTTTAAATTGGAGACCTTCGTTGTTCCATTGTGGCCAGACTATGGTGTCTTAACCAAGCTTACACTGGCTTCAGAGTTTGGCTTGGACTTTCCTCCAGGAAATCATACCGTCGGCTGTCATTTGACAGTCGTTGTGCCACTATAAGAGCAGAACTCTCTAGCGTAACAAACGGTGGAATGAAAACCCGGGTGGGCTCAAAATAAAGCTTGTCACCTCTACACAGAGGCTAGACTCTATCAATCATTTGGCTAATCTACTAAAATGTCACAAGTGAGGATTGAATTTGAGTCTCCGTTGAAAAACTCAATCTTCCTAACATGTGGTTTAAATATCTTGAAGCACGTGGTTTTTTCTCCATCTTTAAATATAGGCTACAGCCATTATCTATAGAAAACCCAAAATTATCTATACAAAACCCAAAATATACTTTAAAACATGGAAGTTAAACAGGAGGTTGTTCGCCCCCAATCGACCTTTCATCCAAGTATATGGGGAGATCAGTTTCTGGTCTATGAGGAGGTATGACCCCTATAGCAAAATCGAGGCCACTAGCTATAATTTTTCGACCTTTAGACATGTGTAGGGTGTAAACGAGTCATGTTTTTATCAAGCTCGAGCTCGAGCTCAGCTCGGTTCGAGTCTACCTATTTGAACTCGAGTTCGGCTCGCTAGTTAAATCTAATGCTCGAGCTCGGCTCGGCTCGACCTCGCTTCAATATCGCTTAAATGAGCCAAAGCTCGGCTCGCCAATTTTATTATCATTATTATTATTTATATATATTAAAAAATAAAATTTTGTTTCGGAGAAGGGAAATGAATTATATGCATAAGTAATCCTAACTGATGTCAGTTTTTCAGTTAAATTTATACTAATTATGAAAAAGAAAAAAAATGTTACAACTTTCGGTATGTTTACAATCAAATATAATTACCAGTAGGGGTATGGGTATATAGGATCGGAAATTAAGAGATTCTTTGGTATAAAATAATAATAATACATATTTAAATACTAAACATATGTAGGTTAAATAAAAAAACGGTATTTCACCTTCTCTTTGATTTGCTGCCATTAATTTTAGCAAGAAGAGCAGGCTGCAGTAGAGCAAACAATCCAAAGTTTGAAAGAAGAAGTGAGGAAACAAATACTGGTAGCCTTTGATGATCCCACTAAACATAATGACTTGTTGAAACTTGTCAATGATATCCAACGCCTCGGCATTGCCTACTGTTTTGATCAAGAGCTCGAGAAAGCCTTGGGCCATATTTATACTATATATGGTGATGACTGGAATAGTGGTAGTGTTTTCCTTTGGTTTCGACTCCTCCGACAAGAAGGATTTTATGTTTCATGCGGTTAGTGAATATATATAGGTTCAATTTATTAATCACAATGTAAAAGAAGCTAACAATCTATATATGAATGAAATTAGATATTTTCAACAAATATAAGAACAACGACGGAACTTTTAAGGAATCTTTAACTAATGATGTTGAAGGCATGCTTGAGTTATATGAGGCGGCATATATGCGGGTGCCAGGCGAAGTTGTACTAGATGATGCTCTTGCTTTTACAAAAGGCCAGCTTGAGAAAATAACAAAGGATCCCCTCCAATGGAACTGTAGCCAGTCTCTATCGAGGCACATAGAGGAAGCACTAGAGCGGCCTATATGGAAAAGGTTGCCAAGACTAGAGGCGTTGCGATACATACCTTTCTATGAACAACAAGATTTACATAATGAATCCTTGCTAAGACTTGCGAAGTTGGAATTCAACCGGCTTCAATCTTTGCACAAAAGAGAGCTTAGCCAAGTCTCCAAGTGTGTTTATTTTCTCATTCAATCATTCCACTTATTACTACAGATTTGAAATGGTGTTAATTTTGTGGTGTTTGTGTTCTAATTTTTGTAGATTGGTTGAACTCTATTTTTGGGTTGTGGGTGCCTACTTTGAGCCTCAGTATTCCCGTTCTAGAATTTTCTTTACAAAAGTGATAACAATAGCAACAATTTTAGATGACACTTACGATTGCTACGGAACTTATGAGGAACTTGAGATTTTCAACAAAGCGATTCAAAGGTATGTCTACAACAACATGCACTTAACGTCTAATATGTAAAGTCAAACTCTTAATACCACGTTAGTTTATCAAAATCATAGTTTACGTATACATTTACAAGAGGTGGTCAGTTACCTGCATCGATGCACTTCCGGATTACATGAAGTTCGTATACAAAATATTCTTGGATTCATATGGTGAAATGGTGGAAATCATGGCAAGTGAAGGAAAAGCATATCAAGTTGAATATGCCAAAGATTTGGTTAGTTTGAATCTCTATATGTTTGTAATATTCTTTTATACAGAGAAATAGTTGACTATACTGATTAATTAAATGCGTCACTCTCTTATGCAGATGAAAGAGTTGAGTAGACATTATATGATTGAAGCAAAATGGAAAAATGAGGGGTATGAACCAACATTAGAGGAGCATGAATCAGTTTCATTTGTATCTGCAGGCTACCAAATGCTTATTCCAACAAGTTTTGTGAGCATGGGTGAGAAAGTCACAGAAGAAGCATTCAAATGGGCCCTTAGCTTTCCCCCTCTTATAAAATCTGCATCACTAATCGGTAGGATTATGGATGACATTGTGGTACGTACAACTTTGATTTTTATTCTTTAGTAAATGTGATAAGATCAATGGTAAAATTCATGAACAAAATTATAGGAAGGGAAAGGAAAGGATGTTGTGTCCACAGTGGAATGCTACATGAAGGAACATGATGTCAAGGAGGAGGACGTCTATAATTTGTTCAAGGAAAGAGTAGAAGATGCATGGAAAGATATGAACCTAGAATTGCTTACATGTAAAGACATTCCTATGGTCCTCAAAATGCGTGCGATCAACCTGGCACGCGTAATCGAATCACTATATAATATGATGATTGCTTAAAGAACGTTGGAGTAGAACTGCAAGATAATATCAAATCTTGTTTCATAAATGCAATAACCGTATAAGTTCAGATTCTTCATAGTTTGTCATGTCTTTAGAGATCATGAAGATATTGGTTCGTCCTTTTGAAGATGGAAAAATATGAACTGAATAAGACCTCAAGTTGGTTTTGTGTTAAGTATTAGTGTATTACATGATGGTCGACTAGTATTTAACTTATGGTTCACATTTCGTCAAATTTTTTTATTTTAATTTAAGGTTTGTATTTTAATATTTGGTATGTACTTCCCGTCTCGCTTCCCGATTGGGCTTCATGATTCTTGTATTTCGTTCTCATCAAATAAATCAGGATCATCGTTAATATTAATGATGGAACGCACATCTGATTCACCGGCATTATATTTATTTTACTCTAAATTTTTGGACCTTTTCACCGAGGCAACCTCATTTGGAATGGGTGTCCACTACGAACACTTTTTACAATATCCAAAGGCATAGTGTGGGGAAACGACACTTTATATTCGATCGTGTATCTTGCGTAACCCATCTTCAAAACTTTGGCATAACTTGTCCCATTTAGTCGGTTGAAAAATGCGTTGTTGTAAATACCATTAAAATTTGAGATCATGTTGTTCATATCCCTTCACTTCAAAATAATCGAATTGACTTTTCCATATGGTTCATGTTGTAATAACACATGAAATCTTTCCATAACACGGTTCCAAATATATTAACCCATATATGCATTACCTACATTTATATAATTATAAATAACTAGTTTCAATATATTTCTATATAAAATAGGTCTACACTTTATAATTAAAAATAAGCTTTTCTCGGATCTTTAGAAATATTACAAAACGTCTGTGCTAAAGCCTCATCCTCAACGATAGTCCATAATACTTTTAGCTTTGACGAAATCATCTTTGTTCCTCTTTTTCCTTGATGGCTCCGGTTGTGTTTTGGGAACAACATCATCATCAACATGCTGTGATTGGGCACCAGATTGTAATGCAACTAAGTTTGGCTACGGTTGTGTGTTGGGAATCGTAACTTGTTGTTACATGTTATGGCATAGGTAAAATGTGGTGAATTAATATTATGTAGCAATAAATATGTTTGGATTGAAATACAAGTGATACCCGGTTAGTTGAAATGATTGTTCGAGTTATATCGGTTGGTTGAGTTTTTTGGATCCATTCTAGAAGAGGGTTTGGTGTAGCATAGAGATTAAAAAGATTTACGTGGTGTAAAAATTATCGATTATAAGGTTATTCATGCAACGTTAAAAAATAAAACTAATTTTTTTACCTCATTAACAGTCTCCACCAACGGTCAAATATTTAATTCTAACGTTCAAAAATATCTTGCGACGCAACTGATGGAGATCACGGGGATACCTGTGATCAGTGGGAGCTGAGGGGACAGTGCGGTGTTCCTACCGACCCTGTTCGGTAACATAGGCTTTTCGGGCCTCTTCTCGGATGTATACAGTATGTTGGTGCATATTATGTGACAACAGCTTGGGCTTGGTCTTTGGATATTTTACAAGGCTTTTGAGTTCATGAAAGCCCACGTGATTGGTCTGAGTTTGCGCAGGATATGGATTTCGAGTATATGGGTTCAAGGTTGAGTCCAACTTATGTCTAGTCCGATTTTTGTTTAGAGTGTAGTTGGGCCTAGCTCAGTTCGCATGTTATAGATGTGAGTATATAAACAACTTCATGCTTTAGGGTTTAGGTTAGACAGTGTTAGTGCATACATCTATCGACTTCGTCTTGTATCGAGTCTTAGTCTTAGAATGTTAGATTAGGGCACATTGTACGAGATTTCCAGAGAAAGTTGATTTCACATATATGGACATGCCCATATGTGGGAAACCACATGTCCGTATGTGGGAAACCACATGTCCGTATGTGGGAAACCACATGTCCGTATGTGGGAAACCTAGAAGATAGTTTCGCTTATATGTACAATGGGGGGGGGGGGGTTTCGCTTTTATGGACATGTCCATATGAGCAAAACCTAGTCCCTATATATACCCTAGGAGCGAAATCATTTGTAACGTGTTCTTGTTTTCCATACCGAGGTGCTGCGGTGTAAGATTTGGTTGTAGACGCTGTTATATCAATCAAAAGTGTGATTTAAGTGAAGATCTAGCTGTTTCTACGTCAGGTACTTGTTTTCCGCACCTGTATCTGATCAAAACTCCTCTGATAGACTCGTTCGGGTCAGAATTCGATCGTACAAGTGGTATCAGAGCTTCAGGAGGAGGAGTTCTATAGAGATTAGCTAAAATTCATCATAATTTCTTACTTCTACATATTCTTTCTACATCAGAACAAGATTTACCGGTCGAAATTCGTTCAAATTTTCACAGACTAAAGGAAATTAATCATAGACAAATCCCTGAAAGTTTGAGCCTAAAATTCGAACTAAAAATGGTCCAAAATAACCCCCGAGTTAGTTTCGCTCATACGGAAAAGCCCTGATTTCGCTTATTCATACAGCAGGTTTCGCTCTTTTGACATAAGGTTTCGCTCATTTGACATAGGGTTTCGCTCATAGGACCTCCCAAGAACCTATTTCGCTCATATGACACTTCAGGTTTCGCTCATAAGACATAGGTTTCGCTCATAAGACGTAGGTTTCGCTCATAAGACCTATTTCGCTTTTGTGACCACTCAAGAAACACTATTTCGCTTTTGTGACCACCCATAAGACCCTATTTCGCTTTTGTGTCAACCCAAGACACCTAGTTTCGCTCATAAGGCACATACAGGTCCCTGATTTCCCTTGAACTTTATTCGTTGATTTTGTATGAACATATTCTTGGTCCAATCATCAATTGAACTAATATCAATCTTGTCGGCTTATACATATCGATAGGTCCTTTCAGTAATCAATTGGTATCTCAATTTGTCGGTTCATAATTGTTTACATGTGAACATTGATTGTTTGTGTCTGATGTTTATCGATACAATACAAGGTGCATGTGATTAATATAATTGTCGGCTCAAAAGGTTAAAATCATATTGCATTTAAATTTTACGGTCCAATGGTTTTGATTGCATGTGTTTGTTGATCTAATAAAATTGTTGGCCAATGTGATTCAAATTGGAGGTTCAAACAAAGTGAATTGAGTGTTGAGCCCATCTGTTTTTGTCAGACTTTGTAAGCGGCCCAATCATATTTCTGTTAGTGAAGTTGCTAGGCCCAATCATATTTTGTTTAATAATTGATTGTTGTCAGTCATTGTTTGCAACTCATATGTTGATATCTTGATACATGCGAATGTCCAGTAAATGTCAAATAGGATTTCATTAATATCGAAATTGTCAGCCCATGTGAACACTTAACAAGCGGCCCAATCATATTCCATTGGGTGTTAAAATTGTCGGCCATGTATTTGAATTTTGAAATTCAAAGTATGATTTGAAATTAGCAATGTATATCCATTATCAATTGTCGGACATTTGAAGTGCTACATTTGATATTGTGTTGAGGCCCAATCACATTGAAGAGTTAAAAGTCTATCAGCCCACATGAGTCTCATTTGCAGCCCAATCATTGTTGTCAGTTAGTGGATTGGGCGGCCCAATCATTGTTGTCGGTTTGTTTGCATGTGCTGTTTGCATATCATATTGTGTTGAACATTGATTAATGAATTGGATGTGATAAATTGGATATTTCAAAGTATATAGTGTTCGGCTCATTGTGTTGTTCTCAGCCCATCATTCATCTCGGTCCAGGTGATATTGCATTTCATTTAAGCCCAATTAACAGGGTATGTGATTCTCGGCCCAAGTTCAAAGTTTTTTAATCAAGATCAAAGCATAACATTCACAAGAGGTGGTTCAGTCCGTTTGATTTCAAACTCGTTCAAGGTCGTGTGTTTTAGCCAGGTCATTGGAAAAGGTCGTTTGATTTTGATCCGGGTCATAGCAGTCCGCATAGTTTGTCAACCTTCAGTCCGCATAGTTTGTCAATCTTCAGTTCGCACAGAATATTCATCAATTCGAGTGATTCAGTTCGCACAGAGTATCAGTTTGATTCAGTTGTCTTGATAAGTCTTTAAACTGATTGTGTTTTTTTGTTTGTTTGTGTGTCGTCAGGTGATACAGGTGTTTTACGAGGTGAACCAGTTAGTTTGAAAGCTTGTTTGAAAAATTCTTAGATACCGAAACATGGATTCTGAATTTTACAACGCGTTTGCTACAACTCCGACTAATCCATCAGACATTGCTAAGAACATGACAATGGAGAATGAAACCGGAACAATGCAAAAACCCCCAAAACTTATGGGAATTGAGGATTATCATGGATGGAAGAAACGGTGAGAGAATCGGGTTCAGGCGAATCATCTAAAAGCTTGGGAGAGCATCGAAACTGAATATGAGAGGCCAAAGAATTCAATTGGAGTTGGTAAAATCATTTCAGAGTTCACCGAGCAAGAGAGAGAAAGTTACAAAGCCGAAAAAATGATGATCAATATGTTACAACAAGCTGTTAAAGAGGATATATTTGTGTTGCTTCAACATGATGAAAGTGCTTATTCTATCTGGGAAGCTCTTAAAAAGAAGTTTGAAGGAAGTACTGAGATGCTACAGAGTAAAGCAGCATTGCTGAAAAAAGAGTTTGAATTGTTTTCGTGCATGCCTGGTGAAACAACAAAGACTCTTATTAAGAGATACTGTCATCTTGTACGCACTATGTCACAGTTGAAGATTACAAAAACTCCGGCAGAATGGGTTGAAAAGCTTGCTGATGCGTTACCGCAAAAGGAATGGGGTACATATCTGATGATATTGAAGAATTCCGGACAGTTTAGCAAGCTATTAATTGCACAGTTTATCGAGAAGTTGGAGGCACAGGATCTGGAACAGCAGAAAATTGCTAGAATGAACAGTTCAACTCATCAACAAGATATTAAATTGTACTATAAAGGAAATGTTCAAACTGCTGAAGCCAGTCCAAAGATACAAAGTGCATTTAGTGCTAGAAATCAATCTGAAACCAAGCAGTCAAGGATCAGTCAACACTAGTGGGTTCTCAACGTAAATCCTCCAAGTGTTCAAAGTACATCTGCTGCTGGAAATGGTCATCTGATTCAGTGCAATGTAGCTCTACATCTTCAAAATGGACAAAATTATTCTGAAGAGGTTGTAAAGAATCATATGGGATTATTGGTCACTGCATTAGAGTCTTATGAAGGGTTGATTGCCGGAAGAATTGGCAATCCAATGCTCACAAAGGAAGATTATGACCAAATCGATGCAGGGGAGATGGAACTGATGGATATTATATGGGCATTGGCGAGTGTTTTGAGGAGAGCAGAAAAGTTTAGATTGATTACAGGAAGAAATGATTTCTTGGATGCAAACCTTCCTAATTTAGGATTTGATAAATCTAAAGTTGTCTGTTTTCGTTTGCAGGGAGAAAGGTCACTTTAAAAGAGAGTGCAAGAATCAGGAGCCGAGAGGAGCAAAGGAGTCATATGGGAAAGATGATTATTATAGGAAAACCATTTATCAGCAAATCACTCATCAACCGCATCAATAAAAAGAAGCTCAAATGGCACATGGAAGAATGATCGAGGATGCAAACAGGAAAGCTTATTATGGCATCGTTGATCAAGATGATGAGAAAATGGCTGAAGGTTTTAGCTGGGACAAGTTTATTCCAGTTGATTCAAATGTTCAAGCGTTTATTGCACATATTATTCGAAAACCAGAAATGCTGAAGGAATGGATGGAAGTGTTATCTGATGAAGAGAAAAGTGAAGATGAAGGATCTGTTTCATCTGAAAACAGTTCATCAGAAACAAGTGATGATGAAGAGATGGAACAGATAAATTTGGGAAAAACTCATTTATCTTCTGACACTTTTGAATTTTATTTTGCAGAAAAATTGAAGAAACTGAAAGAGAGGAAAGCTGCAAAAGAATTGAAAGAAGTTGTAACATTTGTGCTTGTAATCATCATGAACAGTTCTATTATCAATAAAACAATGTTATTTGATCCCAATGTTTGTTTGGTTGTGTTTTACATTTTTCATGTTTTAACTTTTGTTCAATTTCAAACTCTACATCGCTTTCTGGAGCATTATACGCAAACTGGTGCGTAAACGTACTCAGTTTAATGCGACAAATACTCCGGAACATCAACATATACTCAACATACCTTAAATAACCTTTACATAACTTAGAAATAAGTTTTGAAGGCTTTGGTATAGCAAAAACAAGTTAATTCGCTTACAGGGACTAAACTTGACAAACTGCGAAAGTATGCCAATTTAAACTGTAACGAACATTCCGGAACATGTCCATAAGTTAAACATACCATAAATATCCTTTACATAGCTTATAAATAGGCTTTGAGGGGTTTGGTATGCTAAAACAAACTTTTGGATCATTCAGGGGCTAAAAGTGTCAAAAAGTGCACAAGTTTGCACTTTCGCGCATAACTTACGTTCTGAATACATCCGGATATCCAAAAATTTATGTAAGCATCCTAATATTATGCCTTAGTGTTTGGCATAAGAAAAATCCATTCGTTGCGTCATTTGGATCATCTTTCGCGCTTATGCGCATCCCGTCGTAATTAAGCGAACATCGCAATCGTACGGCCAAACGAACCGACATCCGGAATATTTTTGAGCATATTTCATGTCCCCTACACTTTAACTTCATCTTAGAGCCTTGAAATGAGGTTAACGGGGCTTAAACGTGCCAAAAATGGGCCAAAATACGTGTTTCTGAAGTGCAGGGACCAAAATTGTAAATTCTGATCTGGGAACCTTAGGCGGGGCGCGTGAGACTGTCAGACAGATTCAATGTATCTATTTAATACAGTTGGCCTTTCGTTCGATCAAGAGGCAATGCCCTTTCACCTAATCAAGAGCCAAGGGGCAATTTCTGACTTACCACAAGAATTTGACAAGTGTACGCTCGAGATCGCGACACGATATTCGATAAACGATCCTAACGGTTCCACTTTTCCTATAAATACCCCCCCCTTTTTGTGTAAAAACCCACAAGAATCAGATCTAAAGCTCTAAGTTGGAACCATTGTTTCATACCTGAGCTATTTGATCTAGATTAGCACTCGGGGACCCTCCGTAAGTCTTCTTTCGCTCTTTTATTCGCTTTTCGAGTCCGAAAGTCAACGTTTTGTTGACTTTCTGCATTGACCAGCTTATGGTCGATGCGAAGTTCATGGAACTTCATAACGTGAGCGTGATCACGATGGTTATGGTCCATAGTGACCATACCTACTGATCACCACGTTATCTAGGCTCAGTGACGAGTCGTAGTTTCGGCCAAAATGTGCATTCTTGCATATTTTGTAACCAAACTACTCGTGAGCATCAAAGCCGTTTGTTTTGATGTCAAACCTGTTTTCAAACTTAGTTAAGCATGTTCTAACATGCTTAGCTTGTCACTTTTAGTTTAGTGCTTATATAGGGTCGTAAGGTAAGCGATCTAAACCATCGCTTATACTTTCGAACCCGACCCATTTGGTCGATCATTAGGATCCGACCAAACACCTTAGGTGACCATAGCTATAAACTTCCGAGGTTATACCTTATGGTCGCGATGTTAGGCGTTCCGAACGCGTTCTACGCGAACGACGCGTTAGGGTAGCATAAGCTACCTAAACGGGTCGTGATGGGCCGTAAGCACTTAGGTTAAGTTTCATTTTAGTATGTAGGCTTTGTTAAACCATATTACACGAGTCTCCATACTCGTTTGGTTTACGAACCCGCGTACTATCCGATCCTTCCGATTTGGTCCGGTATCACTACAAGAAAACTGAGTTTTTAGTACGCGCAAAAGCGTCCTAAAATGCTATTTTATAGGACCTTTCATTTAATAGGACCAACGGTAAAAGCGTTTCATGTAAAGGGGTCGTAATAAGTCCCAAAACTAAAAAAGCGTCCTAACATCGCAATTAAGATTATGAAACCAATTTTTATGGTCGCGTAATATGTCTTTGAACAACCAAAATAGTGTCCTAATAAAAACATGTTAGGACACTTTTACAATGTTCTAACATGTGCTTACATACTTTTAATCTTTTGATACACTTACAAGCGTCCTTAGAAATTAATTGATAGGACCCTTATGATGTAACATTATAGCTAATTTAGTACCAAGAAAAGGGTCCTAATATACCAAATAAGATTATGAAACCAATTTTATGGTCTCATAATATTTCTATAGACAACTTAAACAGCGTCCTAAAAAGAACATATTAAGACACTTTTATAATGTTCTAATATGTGATTACATACTTTTAATCTTTTGATACACACCCAAACGTCCTTAAAAATTAATTTATATGACTCTTATGATATAACATTATAGCTACTTTAATATCAAGGAAATGATCCTAATATCCCAAATAAGATTATAAAACCAATTTTATAAACAGACCATCAACATATCACATCATAATAGTCATTGTATAACATCAACTAATAAAAGAAATAAAACTTCATTATACTTCAAATAATCATGTTCATAACAAAAACACTAACCATTATAACATTATCTAACATAAAGTCTTAACATTTAACAAAGAAATTAAAAGCAATTAAAAAAATAAGAAACATAAATCTTTTGTCATCATGCGTCCTCAGTCCTCATAGACTACCTACAAATAAACCATCCATGTATAAGCATTAAGTTCCTTGATATTAAAATTATTTGTATCACAAGTTTAACAAATACATACCGAGATGAATGAATAGGGGTCATGCGATGGACGCACCAATACAATCTTGAATTGTAGAAAATAAACCATATGGTCTTACCAAGTTTTCATCTTTTTTATTGGTACTTGAACGTTTACCTCACACCATTCTGGTCTCTGTACCACCAACTAGATCATTTGGGTCCAAGCTCTAGAACCTTACTCTTGCTATAGTCTCGGTCGAGTTTAGAATGCTTTTGAGGAAAACTTCATCTCCGACCTAGATTTTAGTTTTCAACAAATATTTTTTAAACACTAGTCATAATAGTGCAAAAAATCATTTTACAAAAAAAATTAATAAAGTTTTACACTAGCAGGCCCACTTGACAATGTGCGGTCACTAAAATTGTGACCCAGTTGTGCAAGGCTGTACATAGTGCATTATGTGATCAAACACAATACAATTATTTCAAACACCCAACGGCCAACATTAGACTTCTTTTAACATTTTGTCTTTTATCAATATATCCTACCCCATTGAAGAAACAGTGATCTAATTAAGGTATTAATTAGAGGGGCTTATGTTCCTATCATAGTGATTAATCTTCTTTGAGGTATTTGAGCTCCGACTGGTTAATCAACCTGCAAAACAGAACACCGTTACTCGTTAAGAGGGGAATGTGGGGGTTTCCCTCTTAACCGGGCTCCGGCGTGAGAATAAGCGACTGCTTTGGGAGTAATTAAGTAG
Source organism: Helianthus annuus (assembly GCF_002127325.2). NCBI lineage: Eukaryota > Viridiplantae > Streptophyta > Magnoliopsida > Asterales > Asteraceae > Helianthus > Helianthus annuus. The sequence continues at coordinate 39,546,685 of NC_035433.2, read as the reverse complement.
CTAAGAGTAAGAGACGAGAGAATAGAATGAATAACCTGAGGAATGAAGGTCTCTATTTATAGCCGGAGAGGTGTAAGAGGTTGTGGGCTGATGGGCCTTGGGCCAGAAACGGACAACAACGAATATGCTCTTTGCCTTGCTGGCCTCGACTGTTTAGTGGCTTCTAGATGCTCGTCGGCGCTGGCGCACCTTGATTGGAGCCACGTGTCATTGTTGTCGGCCTTGTTGTCCCTTCTGTCATCAGCAGACAAGTGGAGATCGTGGGACAGTTGTCCCCGTCTCTTGATTGGTGCCATGTAGGCGTCCTTGTGTACTTATCGTCAGAAGATCGTGGCGCACGATTGAACAGAGCCTGCTGGACGCTCATTGGTTCTTTTTACTGCCACTTGTACCCTGTGTACCTCTGTAGGTAACAGCGCGTCTTCCTATGGAGAGGATTTTGTTTGATGGCAACTAACCCGCGCGGGGCTAGTGTGCTCCCTTATGCCGTTGTTTTTATGCTAAGTGTTGCTATCTGTGTTTATTATGTGCTCTTCCTCGCGCGGGGATAAGTCACAATGTGATGTGAGCCGCGCGAGGCTGTTATTATCAAGTTGTTATGCTAAGGAGTATGGTCTCACGTGCAACCTGTTATGAGGTTTGCGCGACTTTTTGGGACCATACCCCTTCAAGTCCCCCCAGTCCAGTGCTGCACCATGCGCAACGCAAGTGGTTGGAGCTCTGGACTTGATAAAAATAAGAGAAGGGGAAGTTGTCCTTTTGGTCTTGATTTGTAAGGCGCATGTAGAAAACTGTTGTTTTCGATGCGCAGGTATTAGGCAGGTGTCGAGTGATATCTTGTTTGTCCTTTTAATCGCGCGAGGTATTAGTAGTTTACGTATATCTGGCGCGACTCTTGTGACTTCTGCATGAAGTTACTTGCACGTTTTATGGCGGGAAACTTCGAAATTTGAACCTCTGACAGGTTGGTGAGATAAGTCGCTGAGAGCGACGTTTGAGTTGACCCCTGGCACGGGTGTCATCATGCCGCCTGCGGCGGTTGCACTTCATGTCAGGAGAGTGGGTGCCACGCGTGCGTGGTAACCGTCGTCCCTGTTTTCCCGCTCGACGTGGCAACCTCTCGTTGGTTGCCCTTGCGGCTAGTGCGGCACGGTTACCCATCGCATTAAATGCGATGGGTATAAATATCCGAAGAGAAGGGTGAGAGATTCACTTTCTCTTCGTTTCTTCTCCAACTTCCTCTCAAAACTCTTTGAATCTTCAAAGTGTTCTTCATTTTCTTCAAGATTTCTTCAAATCTTCAAACCTTCTTCGAGCCTTTTTCCAGATTTTCTTACGAATATGAGTGAAGAACATCGAGAGGCTCCTGTTAATGAGGAGGGACCAGTTCCTGTCCTCAGGTGGGATTTAGGTCTCTTCGAACAGATTGTTCGAAGTTTTAGGTTCCCACCGGAGTGGGACGCCCGGTATCCGGCTCAGGGCCAAACCGCGGCTGATGCCCCACCCGGCTATATTACCCTTTATGAAGATTTCTTTCTTCAGGGTAACTTCCGGCTGCCGGCGACCAATTTTCTGGGTAGCATCCTCTCTTACTACCAGTTCCACATATCTCAGATGAGTCCACCTGGGATGGTGAGGGTGAGACACTTCGAGTTCTTATGCCAGTCTCATGGCATCGAGCCAACTGTCGACAAATTTCGATCATTCTATCAACTCCAAAGGACGATGGGGTTCTTCTCGTTTGCAAGCCGAGGTGCGGCGAAGAAGATCTTGTTGAATCCACCAAAGAGTTTCCATGACTGGAAACCCAAGTTCTTCTTTATCAGGGAAGAAGTCGTGCCGGTCGCTATGACCTTTAGGGAATGGACTGAGGCCATACCCAAGGAAGATCTGCCGATCCCGAAGACGGCTTTGTGGTACCAACAGCTGACCCCAACCCCTAACCGGGTGTTTGGGGAAAATGTTTTAGTTGCAGCCAAAATGAGTGACCAGTGGTCACCTAGCAGCAGGGAGGTTCCTGTGCTAAAGCTTGGCGATCAAGGTTAGTCCTTTGTTTGTTTAAGTAAATTTGCTGCAAATGCTTCTTACACTTTTTATTTATAGAAGCGCAACTCTACCAAGCTGCCTTCACTACCTTTGGTGGCTCCATGGGTGTTCGCGCAGTGCGCGATGATGAAGAGAGCTGGTATGACCAGATTAAAGGAAACTTCATGTTTCCAGCTGCTGATGCTTTCGCTTCGCCGCCGACCGCTACTGAAGGTGCGCAATACCCAAAACCTCGTCCATTGCGCTCTGTGACTCTCGCTGGGAAAGAAACTTTCTATCTTTCCAGCGAGGAGTCCGTAGGATCTTCCAACGGCGAGCTAAGCTCTTGGTCTAAAATATTTGCAGGTGTGTTGCGCGACCTGGGGATTGACCCAGAGGAGAAGAAGAAGAAACCGGTGAAGAAGAAGAAGAAAGCGGAGCCGGAGGTGACCAGCAAGGGCACTGGCCCTAGTCGCGCAACAGCTGCTGCTGGCAAAGGTACTCTTCGCCTTCGTCAACGTGACTTGGATGATTATGTGATCATCAGTGACTCATATGAAGGTTTATCACATGCAGCTAAGGGAAAAGCTGGTGCTGGTGGGTCAAAGAGTTCTGGGAGCGCGGGTTCTCGCAACCCTGAAGCTGGCGCGACTCCGTCTTTCCCAGAGGACGAAGAAGTGGAAGAGGAAGATGCTGCTGCTCAACTTATTGGGCGAAAGAGGGGTAGGAGCGAGGCTACAACTGGTGTGGCTTCCGCGCCTCAATCTGTTGTGATCCCTGCGATAGGGAAGACGAGCAGGCTGCGCTCGTTGTATCAATTTTCTCCTGGTATGTTCTTTTCTTCTCTTCTTTTCTTAAAAAACTTCTTTGCTTATACTTGCCTTGTTTTGTAGAGATCAAGAAGAAGACCCCTGAAAAGGCGGTTACATTCGTTGAGGTGGGGGCGAAAAGGCCCAAGATAACCGTCAAGTCCACTGACGCTGCAGCTCAGGACGCCGCGAAGGCGGCTGAGGCGCAGCGAAAGGTGGAGGAGGCGCGTAAGAAAGAAGAGGAGAGGAGAAAGAAAGAAGAAGAGAAGAAGATAGAGGAGGAGAGAAAGAAAAGGGAGGAGGAGGAGAGGAAGAAGAAGGAGGAAGAGGATAGGAAGCGGAGGGCGGAGCAGGAGAGGCTGGCTGAGGTGGCTAAGAAGCAGGCCTTGGAGAAGGAGATGGCGGCGAAAAAGGCTATGGATCAGCCTCTTAAACCTCCAGGCCCTGAGGTCACCAAGCCACCTAACACCGGTCCTGTTACTACTTCCAAGGCTTCTAGCCGCTTTTCCTCAAGTGGCGCGAGCTCTGGTGGAGCTGGGGGTTATAACCCCAATGTGGTAGGGGCGAAAGATACCGTTGGAGATATCTACTACAAGACATATACTGAAGAAGAGCGCGGTGATGCCCTCCATCATGCCCCCTAGAGCTTAAAACAGAAGGATACATTTGCTGAGTTTAGCGCTTCTCGTGAATGGTTTTTGAATTCCTTCCCCCCTGGTGAGGTCAATCGGCAAAGGGCAAAAACCCATGAGATGTTATATCGTACTTATATTCTTGGGGAGGCCAATGCCCGCTCTGCCAACCATCAGATCGTTCGCGAATGGCGGACGATGGTCAGAGAACGTGCCGATTGGGAGGGTTACCGCGAGCGTACTCTGAAGCGAATTGCGGAGTTTGAGAAGTCGAAGGCTGCGCTCGACGAAGAAAGAGCCAAGTTTGAGGCTGACAAGAAGGCAGAGGAGTGGGGCCGCGAGGGGCTGCAGAAAAAACTCCACAATGCTGAGGAGCAACTGGCCAAGGAGAAGGCCGAGTTTAAGCGTATATGCGCCCAAGACAACGAGCGTACTTATGCTCTACGACAGAAGATCGTTGGTCTTGAGGCTACAGTTGCGGACTTGACCTCAAAGGTGGAGGAGGCGCAGGGTGAAAAAACTGCCAAGCAGCAGATGGAGGTTAAGTTCTACTGATTCTCGCTCTTCCTTTTTGTTTACGAAATTTCTCTAAGTCAATTCTCAAGGTGTTTGTCAATTTTTAGGTTGAGCTGACTGAAGCCAAGGTGCAATTGTCTAACAAGGACAAGGATCTCCATGCCAAGGACGTTGAGATAGCGGAACTCAAGCGTCGCTTGAATGAGCAAATCGACAGATGCGAGTCTTTGGAGATTGACCTTGAGGCTGAGAAGGTCAAAGCTGCTGATGCTGAGGAGGCGCGTGCTGTGAGCACTGCCGCGCTGAATGTGGCTCAAACCAACTACTCTGAGGCTCAAGGTATCGTCGATACACTTGTCTCAGAAGCCGAGTGGATGCGCACTCGTGGAGTAGTGATGGTAAGTGCCTTGTGCTTTTTTCTTAAGTTGACTTGAAGAGTTTTTTTTTTTTTTTTTTTTTTTTTTTTTTTTTAATGCTTATCTTTTGTTGAAGGTTGCCAACTCCATCTTGAATGCGAACGAGCTAGATCGCGCTGTGGCGGCTCTGACAGATGCGGCGCGTGCGGTGGGTCACCGAGGAGGTTACTTGGAGTGTGCTGATCATGTTGAGCAAATGCTCGGGCAAGAATTTGACACAAGCCACTGCTCAGTAACAGATCGTGCCGATGCTGCGCTGGCCAGTGCTGAAAATTCCTATGACAACCTCTCCTTGCCTATCATGGAGTTGGTTGTCGAATCGTTAAAGAAAGACGACTGGTGCCAGCGTCTTAAGGCAATCCTCGATCCACCGGTCACCGTCGAGTTGTCCGACGAAGAGCCAGCTGGTGATGATGGCGATGATGGCAATGATGATGATGGTGAAGACGACGGAGATGATGGTGATGATGGTCGCGAAGAATAGGATAGTTTGTTGAGTAGATAGTGGATAGGCATTGGTGCCTTTGTAATTTCTTTGCTAGTCTTATGTATGATGCTGCGCAGTTGCGCAAGATGTTAATGGAACCTTTTGTTGTTTTTTTTTTCCTGTTGCAATTACTGCATTGTTATAAAAACTTGTGCTAAATTAGCTCGAATAAATGGAAGCGTTTTCCAAGTATAAGGTGGCCACCCGGTCTCGCGCCTTGTTTGCGGCGGACCTTGGAGGTGGTTTGAACCATCTCAAAATGCTGGAGTGTTTTCGCGCTAATCAGAAGTTTAACATGCATTTGTAACGAAAAAACAATGTAATAAAACATGTCGTATGTTTTCATTCAAGTCAGAAGTTGGCTCTTAGGCCTTCATACATATTTGCCAATGGCTCGTAGCCGGCGTAGCGAAATTGAAAAATGGCGCAAGGCCGAAAAGATTACATATAGCATTTGCGCAATTGTTGCGCATTCCAAGTTCTTGGTAAGATGTGGCCATCTAAGGTGCGCAATTTGTAGGCCCCTTTGCCCAGGACCTCATGAATCAGATATGGGCCTTCCCATTTAGGTGCCAATTTCCCTGGGCGTTCCGCATTTGATGCTTCGTTGTCGCGAAAGACGTACTCCCCTGGATTGAAGGTACAAATGCGAACCCTTGTGTTGTAGTACCTTTCCAGCTGGGTTTTGTATTTGGCCTCTCTGATTCTTGCGATTTCGCGTCGTTCTTCTAACAAGTCTAAGTCTAGACGCCTTTCCGCTTCATTGTCAACCGTGTTGACCGTGGTCATTCGCGGCGAGGGCAGGCCAATCTCCGCCGGGATTACCGCCTCTGAGCCATAGACCAGGCTGAAAGGGGTCTCGCCGGTACTCGTCTTTGGCATGGTCCGATGAGCCCATAAAATGCTTGGGAGCTCATCGACCCATCCGCGCCGCCTTGTTCCTAATCTGGCCTTTATCCCTTCGACGATGCATTTGTTCACACTTTCCACTTGTCCGTTGCCTTGTGGGTGCGCAACGGAGGTGAAAGTGTGTTCAATGTTCATCTCCTTCATCCAGTTCTTAAGATCGTCTGAAGCAAAGTTGGTGCCGTTGTCTGTCACGATCTTGAGCGGGAGGCCGAATCTGCATATGATGTGCTCCCATATGAACTTGCGCACAATCATAGCCGTGGTGGATGCAAGGGCTTTGGCCTCTACCCACTTCGTGAAGTAGTCGACAGCTACTATGATGAACTTCACGGCGCCGGGGGCATCCGGGAAAGGTCCCACCATGTCAATTCCCCATTGCTGAAAGGGCCATGCGGTGGACACGGGGATAAGATCATTTTTAGGCCGCAACGTTTTTGGAGCGTGCCTCTGGCAAGAGTCACACTTGCGGATCTCCTTTATTGCGTCAACATGCATACCAGGCCAGTAGTAACCGGCGCTCATGATCTTCGCGACAACCATCCTTGGTCCGGAGTGGATGCCGCAAATCCCTTCGTGGATTTCCCTTATCAAATAATTCGCGTCCTGGGGGTCCACACAGCGCAGTAGTGGTCCCAGGAAGGATTTTCGGTATAAGATACCGCTGTTCATTTCGTACTGTAAGGCTTTGTTTTGGATCTTTCTTGCTTCCGCTTTGTTCTCGGGAAGCACCCCCTCTTGCAAGTATTGGATGATGGGGGTCATCCATGATGTCTGCCCCGTTTCGATTACGTTAACTTGGTGCAATAAAACCGATGGGTTCTTGAGTACCTCTATCCTTACATCCTTGGCGAGATGTTGAAAGGAAGTCGAGGCGAGCTTGCTCAAAGCATCGGCAGGCTTGTTTTCTGAGCGATTAATGTGTATAACTTTGTGGGATTTGAATTGCTGTAGCAATTCCTTCGCTTGTTCCAGATACAAGGCCATGACTTCTCCCTTCGCGTCGTATATGCCGTTTACTTGACTTGCGATCAGGAGTGAGTCAACATGTGCGCGCAAGTTTTTTGCTCCCATCTTGATGGCGAGACGTAAGCCTGCCAGAAAAGCCTCGTACTCAGCTTCATTGTTGGTGTTTTTGAAGTCGAGCTTAATGGCGTAAGTAAACTCGTGCTTTTCTGGGCTCACTAGACGTAAACCTGCTCCCGCGCCATCTTCATTTGATGCCCCGTCAGTGTAAAGCATCCAAGTCTCCTCTGTTGTGTTTTCCTTGGGAGTTTCTATCATTTCACATTCCTTGATTTTATCAGCCGGCACTTCTGTGATGAAGTCGGCGAGGACCTGCCCCTTAATGGCTGGGCGCGGCCTATACAAGATGTTATGGCCGCCGAGTTCGATGGCCCATTTCGCCAACCTGCCTGATGTCTCAGGCTTCTGAAGTATAGTGCCAATGTGGAAGTTGGTAAGCACAGTTATCACATGGCCTGTGAAGTATCGGCGCAATCTTCGGGAGGCATGTAATAAGGCAAGAACCAGCTTTTCCATTGTGGAATATCTTGTTTCCGGGTCTGTGAGTACCCTGCTGACGTAATAGATCGGGGTTTGCACGCCATTCCTGTCTACCAACAATACTGACCCTACTGCCTTATCCGAGGAGGATAAGTACAGCACAAGGGGCTCTTTTTCAAATGGTGCCGTCAGCGTAGGGAGTTCGATCAGACACGCTTTCATTTGTTGAAAAGCTGTTTCTGCTTCCGGGGTCCATTTGAACTCTTGCTTCTTTACGCAATTGCGCAGCGTGCTAATGAAGGGATACGACTTTGCGGCGTGATTGGAGAGGAAACGATTTAGCGCGGCCAGCCGGCCGGCTAGTCGTTGCATTTCCTTGATGTTTCTTGGTGAAGGCATTCGTTCTATAGCTTGTACCTTCTCAGGGTTCACCTTGAAACCGCCGTTTGTGACAATGAAGCCCAGAAACTTCCCTTCTTCCATGCCAAAGGAACACTTGGCTGGATTTAGCTTCATATTTACGCTGCGCAATGAGTTGAACGTTTTTTCGATGTCTTTTAACATTTGGTCCTCCTCGGGACTTTTCACCACTAGATCATCGATATAAACCTCAATGTGCTTTCCGATGTCACCTGCGAAGGTTTTGTCCATCAAGCGTTGATAAGTCGCGCCTGCATTCTTTAAACCAAAAGGCATTTTGGTGTAGCAGAATATTCCAAGATCAGTCCTGAAGGCTGTCTTGTCTTCATCTTCTAGCTTCATCTGCACTTGATGGTATCCTTTATAGCAATCCAAGAAACACTTCCATCTGTAAGGCGCGAGGGAGTCAATCTTTTTATCGATCTCTGGCAAGGAATAGCAATCCTTTGGGCATGCTTTGTTGAGATCGGTGTAATCTACACACATGCGCCATCCGCCATTTGATTTTTCGACCATCACAGGGTTCGCCACCCAACTCTGATATCTTACTTCTCGCAAGATCCCGGCCTTAAGCAGCTCGCATACTTGCTCGTTCATTGCTTTTGTCTTGTCTGCTCCTAGGCTGCGCCTTCTTTGGACCTTTGGCTCGACAGATGGGTACGTGTTTAAGCAATGCTCGGTGATGTTGCGCGGGACACCGGTCATGTCTGCCGGCGTCCAGGCAAATATATCCATGTTTCGAAACAGCAGTTGCTTTAGACGTGTTCTGATGTCCGACGAAATGGCGTGGCCAATTGTCACGGTCTGCTCGGGGTATTTTCGGTTTAAAACCCATTTTTCCGGCTCAGTCGTAGAGACCTTTGCCGCTTTTGTTGGGCGCAGCTCATCAGTTGACATTACTTCCTTCTTGGCGTATATGATTGCTACTCCTGTTTTGGTTGGGAAACCTATTGCAGAATGAGGCGTTGACGTCACCATGTTTAGCTCGCCTTGTGTTTCCCTCCCAAGAAGCACATCATGCCTTGATTTTACTGGCATTACCATAAAGTTCACATTTGTTGTTCTTGAATGTTTCCCGTCAGAGAGCGTGACAGGGAAACTGATCTGACCGAGAGGAAAAACCATCTCGTTGCAAAATCCAGACAAAGGATAATCGACAGGTTCGAGACGCGCTTTATCCTCTTCATCCAGCTGATTGAAACATTGTTCGTAGATGATGTCGACTGTGCTTCCTGGGTCGATGAAGATGTACTCTGTTTCATAGTGACCAATTATACCAGTAATGACGACGGGTCGTGTGGCGCGAGGACCGCCGCGCACTACTGGGAATATGACTTGCTGTTCTTGCCAAGAAGGCTCGTAGGGCCGTTTGCCTTTTTCTCTCGCGGTGTATCTTGGTCCGTTGACCATGTGAGTCTCTAGCCGTCTCACCTTTTTGTGGCTACCTTCATCGTGACGTTGGAGCTGACGAGTGTCCTTGCGCACATTCTTCACTAAATGGCTTAGTTTGCCGCTTTTGAGCGCTCTTTCGATTTCTTGGCGCAAGCTGTAACAGTCGTCGGTTAGGTGCCCTGAATCTTTGTGAAAATCGCAGTACAAATTAGGGTCTTGCCCCTTCTTGTTTGTCATTGGCCTTGGCGCCTTGAAATCGACATTCTCCGTCATCAATACCTCCTTTGGAGTTTTTGTGAGCGGAGTCCAGTGTTTGTCACGATTCTCGTCTCTGACCGCTCTCTTGTAACCGATTCGGTCAATCGTTTCTCGCGCATCTTCTCTGTAACGTGGCCTGTCGTCGCGGCCTCTGGGTCTCTCAGACTTCCAGTCATGACTCTTGTACTTGTTGCGCTTGTTATTGTTGTCGCGCGGTCTCTCGTTTGCTCTTGAGAATCGATCTTCGGAGTAATACCCCTTTCCACCAGCAAGGGATTCCTCGGTTTGCGCGACGATCTTCGCTGCCTCCATCAGTTTATCCCACTCTTTTGGCATCCCATCTTTGCCTGTGATGGTTCTAATGAGGCTATCACAGCGTATAGCCTTCTTGAAGTGGCAGCGCATGAGTTGCTCACTGACGCCGCCGATCTCTAAACATTCTTTGTTGAAACGCGTGATGAAGTCCTCCAGGCCTTCACCATCCCTTCGCCATATATCTTCTACTTCCGCCGTATCACGCTGATAGCGACGTTGTTGGCTAAAATAGCTTAAGAATTGTGTCTTGAAGTCTGTCCATGACTTAATCTTTCCGGGCGGAAGGCTATCAAACCAGGCGCGAGCCGCTCCGGTAAGAGTCTGAATGAACAGGTGGCACCACATGGGCATGTTCCAACCTCCCATGCAGCCCACACTCGTGAATGTTCTGACGTGGTCGTCTGGGTCAGTCAACCCATTGAACTTCCCAACGGTTGGGGGTAGCTTCTCTCGTGAGAGTGGTGCGAGTGCGATTTTCGGGATAAACTTGGAGTGTTCCGCAGCTTCCGCTGGTCTGTATGCCAGGCGGAAATCTCGCTCAGCTTCTTCTGTATAGCCAATGTGTTGTCTTGGCTTATAGTACTCGTGGTTCTTTGGTAAACGATTAAAGACCGATGATTCTTCATCACCTTCCCATGTATGGTCATATGGGTCGGTTTCTTCCCACTCGTTGTTCATGTTGCGCGGCGTGAGCCGGCTGTGCACAGGGCCTCGTTGAAGGTTCGACGGATACTCATAGTGACTATCCGTCTCCCCTCTTGTATCGCGCGTGTCTTGTACGCTTAAACGCCTTGTAGGGGGAGGCCTGTTGGTTCTGCCTTGTATATTGGCCGGTGGTGGCATTTGGCGAATCCCCTGACTCGGAGGGGTGACCAAGGACGGTTCTGCCGTCAAAACTGCCTGCTGCGCGATGAGCGATTGGTATGCTGCATTGATAGTTGCGATGTTTTTGGCATACCACGAGGCTGGGGTTTCGCCCTCTGGTAAGCCAAGTAATGCAGATACATTTTGAGGCGGCGCTAGGTTGGACGGTCCTTCGCCGTTGTTACCTGGGGTAACCATTTGTGTGATACGGGTAACGCTCCCGCGCTGACCCCCCGTGTTGGTGATCTCAACTTCACCTATTTCTTCGACTTGGGCTTGGAGGTTTTGGACTCCTTCACCCAAGGCCGTGTTAGAGTTGGCTCCGAAGCCGAACTCTGGAAAGATTCCTTGACCAGTCATAGTCGAAGGATGAAAAGATGTCAAAGGCTCAAATAAAGAAGATGAGGGTGGTTATAGAAAAAATCGGTGGGCGCCAATGAAGAAACAGTGATCTAATTAAGGTATTAATTAGAGGGGCTTATGTTCCTATCATAGTGATTAATCTTCTTTGAGGTATTTGAGCTCCGACTGGTTAATCAACCTGCAAAACAGAACACCGTTACTCGTTAAGAGGGGAATGTGGGGGTTTCCCTCTTAACCGGGCTCCGGCGTGAGAATAAGCGACTGCTTTGGGAGTAATTAAGTAGCTAAGAGTAAGAGCCGAGAGAATAGAATGAATAACCTGAGGAATGAAGGTCTCTATTTATAGCCGGAGAGGTGTAAGAGGTTGTGGGCTGATGGGCCTTGGGCCAGAAACGGACAACAACGAATATGCTCTTTGCCTTGCTGGCCTCGACTGTTTAGTGGCTTCTAGATGCTCGTCGGCGCTGGCGCACCTTGATTGGAGCCACGTGTCATTGTTGTCGGCCTTGTTGTCCCTTCTGTCATCAGCAGACAAGTGGAGATCGTGGGACAGTTGTCCCCGTCTCTTGATTGGTGCCATGTAGGCGTCCTTGTGTACTTATCGTCAGAAGATCATGGCGCACGATTGAACAGAGCCTGCTGGACGCTCATTGGTTCTTTTTACTGCCACTTGTACCCTGTGTACCTCTGTAGGTAACAGCGCGTCTTCCTATGGAGAGGATTTTGTTTGATGGCAACTAACCCGCGCGGGGCTAGTGTGCTCCCTTATGCCGTTGTTTTTATGCTAAGTGTTGCTATCTGTGTTTATTATGTGCTCTTCCTCGCGCGGGGATAAGTCACAATGTGATGTGAGCCGCGCGAGGCTGTTATTATCAAGTTGTTATGCTAAGGAGTATGGTCTCACGTGCAACCTGTTATGAGGTTTGCGCGACTTTTTGGGACCATACCCCTTCACCCATCATATAAAGAGTTCGTACACAATTATCCTAAAACATGCTTTAATCTTATTTCTACCAAACAATGCACAATATATAGTTCTAATAAAAAAAAAAACCACAACACGTAAGGGTGTGTTCCCGAGTTAAAAATCCCTCCCCATCCCTCCCCTCCCCTCCATGTCTTTCCAAATATCAGGTAAAAAAAACCCCATTTTCCCTCCCCTCCCCTTCCCTCCCCCTGTTAAGTGGATCTCTGGAACACAGCGTAAGGGAATCAAAGTTATTATCATGCCATCCGACATATTTTCACAGCCAAGACTTTTATATATTTATAAAAGTCCAAAATAAATCAACAAACAAACATATGTGCAGATCGATTTGTCTCGAGAACATTGTCGACTTTTATCATCATGTATGATCAAACAGTATACATTTTTCTTCTATTTCAACTATAACTAACAAGATTCTAATCAGGCTAAGCGACAATCACATTTTCAGCAATCATTTTTGTACTACCAAATAAGTATCCCAACAATCAGCCATATTCAAAGCAAGTTTCAATATTCTTTAACATACTTTGAGCTAATTTTCACCCGAAACAGTTTACAAATCGACCTAACAAAGGAAATCTCAGAAATGTAAGGCAAATCAAAATACATACCTATTGTGCGACGAGCTACGAAACGAGGGGGGTACAGAATCCATCGGAGTCGCGTGAAAAACCGTCAGTGGCCGTCTTCTAGGGTGGCCGTCGTCGCCAGCGGCGCCGTGAAGTGTGGTCGGCCTAATTTCTCTTCCGATTACACCGCTCTACAAATCTCTCTCGGTGGCTGACCCTAAACCCGGTGATTTGACAAAGCTTGCAGCCGTCAAATTTGTGCTGAAGCTTCACTGTGTGGCATCTGAGCACAATCATATTGTGTACTCCCTTACTATACTGGCCACCTTGTGCGGCCACCAGGTGAAGGTGATCGGCCGTTTGGTTATCTGAGCACGAGAAGAGGTGGGTAGTGACAGTACGGTGCTGGCCAAAGGAGGGTGTAAGTCAGTGCAGAGGGAAGAGAGGGTTTCAGAGGCGCAGGTGTCTTGCCGGAAAGTTGGCCGGAGAAGAGAAGCTCCGGTGACTAACTTGCAGAGAAAAGGGTGTGCGGCTGTAGTGTATAGTTTAGGGTTTTTGACTTGATTAAAGGTGAGGGGTGGGGTATACGGTTTAGGGGAGTTAGGTTGGGCCAAGCCCATGGTATAAACCCGTCAATTTCCGTGTTCCATTAAAAAGGTTAACATAGCGATCTCGTGTTTATGTTAAGTTATACATGTTTGGCTCGGGCTAGTCGTTAAACGAAACGTTTCTCTCGATGCGGTTATTATTATTTAAACACTAATCATAATAATAAAGATAATAATGACGGCAACAAAAATAGTAATAAATAATATCATATCCTTCTCTCGACGATTAGGGACGAGAGTACAGGTTGCCACCACCACTACTCACCACCACCACTCACCACCACCACTCACCGGCCAACACCACCACCACTCACCGGCCACCACCACCTCTCACCAGCACCACCTCTCACCGACCGGCCACCACCGCTACTCACCGGCCACCACCACCACTCACGACCACCACTCACCGGCCACCACCACCACCGGCCACCACCACTACTCACCACCACCACCACTATTCACCACCACCACCACCACCACCACTCATCACCACCACTCATCGGCCACCACCGCCACCATTCACCGGCCACCACCACCTCTCACCACCACCTCGCACCATCACCACCAGTACCACCACCACCACCACCACCACTCACCGGCCACCACCACTACGCACCACCACCACCACCGGCCACCACCACTCACCACCACCACTCACCGGCTACCACCGACCACCACCACTACTCACCACCACCACCACTACCACTCACCACCACCACTCACCGGCCACCACCACCTCTCACCAGCACCACCACCTCTCACTAACACCACCACCACCACCACCACTTACCGGCCACCACCACTACTCTCCACCACTCACCGGCCACCACCATTACTCACCACCACCACTCACCGGCCACCACCACTACTCACCACCACCACTACCACCACCACTCACCGCCACCACTCACTGGCCACCACTCACTGGCCACCACCACCACTCTCACCAGCACCACCAATACCACCACCTCTCACCACCACCACCACTAACCGGCCACCACCACCGGCCACCACCACTACTCACCACCATCACTCACCGGCCACCACCACTACTCACTACCACCACTCACCACCACCACTCACCGGCCACCACCACTCACCACCATCACTCACCGGCCATGATTAAGCGGGTCAATAACCTAGTGTTATTATAAAAATCTAGCGAATAAACGTCCTATAAAACTTATGTTTTACGACTCAAATATCAAGTGTCCTATTACGGTGTATTATAATAACACCATAATGATTAAGCGTTCTATAAAGGTTAAAGTTATTAGACCCTGGTGTCAAGTGTCGTATTAAGTTATGTTATTATAGAACTTTAGCGAATAAGCGTCCTATAAAACTGATGTTTTATGACTCAAATATCAGGTGTCCTATTACAGTGTATTATAATAACACCACAATGATTAAGCGTCCTATAAAGGTTAAATTTATAAGACCCAAGTGTTAAGTGTCTTTTTAAGTTATATTATAATAAAATTTTAGCGAATAAGCGTCCTTTAAAACTAATGTTTTATGACTCAAATATCAAGTGTCCTATTACAGTGTATTATAATAACACCACAATGATTAAGCGTCCTATAAAGTTTAAAGTTATAAGACCCAAGTGTCAAGTGTCCTATTAAGTTAAGTTCTAATATGACTTCGACTAGAAAGGGTCCTATCACACTGAACATTTTATGACTGAACTACATCTTGTCCTATTAAGTTATGTTATAATAGGACCTCAGATGATCAAGTGTCCTAACACAGTACCACATAATGGGACACCAACAACTAAATGTCTTATAAAGTACTTTATTAGGATCTACATTTTAAGTGTCCTATTAAATTATATGATAATAGGACCCCAAAAAATCATCCATCCTATTAAATAGTTTATTAGGACACCGGTTTAGTAGAGTATATTATAAAAGGACTCCAAAAGCTCATTAGTCCTATTAAATAGTTTTTTAGGACCCTCTTTTACAAGCGTCCCACAGAAAAGGTCCTAAAAAGCCATTTTTGTTGTAGTGTATATTAACATAGCTACCTATTAGGTGCCGTTTGATATCCCGTGATCTTTAGCATTATCTGGTTATTATACAAGAACTCCAAAGCAATCTCAGGTGAGTACATAGAACCCCATCTTTTACTGTTTTCCAAACTGTTTTGGGGTGAAACACAGGTGCCTATCTGTTACATTCATGCTTTCCATGTTTCCACATCATATGCCTGCTATGTTGTTAGTACATTATAGTACACGATTTCATTACATTTCATGCTATGTATGCCCATTGTGTGCGTACTTAGTACATTTGATTTACATTACATTTCTGTTGCATATGTTTACTCAGCATATGGACACATTGATTTACATGAACATTTCCGTTGCATATGTTTACTCAGCATATGGACACATTGATTTACATGAACATTTCCGTTGCATATGTTTACTCAGCATATGGACACATTGATTTACATGAACATTTCTGCTTCGTATGTTTACTTAGCATACTTAGTACAATTGTTTACATCACATGCCTTCATTTTGTTATGACATTTGGTTTGTTTAACATGGGACAATACATTCATTAACATTAGCTACGCCGTTCGTTAGTAGGTAGTGGTACCATAGGAATTGACAACTCCCATTCCTGAAGTCCTGGGTTTGATAGGACTGGAAGGAATGACCGAATTCGATATACATAACTTAGATAAACCTTTAATTTGTTTAAGGGTTTATCGCCGCAGTCTCAAGGCTTGGATGTATGCATAGTTTACAATACCACATAAATGTTAATATCAATAGAGCATGCATTTTTCCACAGAACATAACGTTGATTTAAACCACGTGTTACTTCAACGACTTGTTTCGTGCAGTTTACATATGGTTTAAGTTGATACATTTCGCTTACCATACATGATTCATTTTGGGATACACATTACATGAGTTACATTGAACATAAACACGTTGACATTGACATACACATTGGTGGTTTACATTTGAACATAAACATTTGACATGGTTTACACAATAACACTTGACATTTGGTTTACACATGAACAATTTACATGATGGATTGGTTTGGGTAAATGATTTAAGTAACGTGGCATATGTAATATGATACAAACATGGTGGATACGCCGCTGGTACTTCCTATATATAAATGTTTGTATAATATTACATATCGTGGCGTTATCTAAGTCATTTCAGTTTAGACACATTACATTTTACATAAGTAACATATACTTCACAAGACATTATTTTCACAAACAACTTATCTTATTCAACTCATTTTACTTGGTTATTCATTTAACCTTGCACTTATTTATACATATCCTTTGATGTTATCGTTTTTCAAATGGTTTACAAAGCAAGACAAATTACAAGGTTCATGACTGACTGTTATTAAACATTCTTTAAACACAAGTCATGAATCCCATTTTCACAAAACCTATGTATCTCACAGGCATTTTTATGCTGACGTACCTACTTTCACATGTGTTTTCAGGAGCTGTTCCATAGGACGATGAACACGACACTAGGGCGGACCTGTGCCTTAGAGACTAAAACCTGAAGATAGAACTAGAATAACTGTGTTTTGAATTCTGTACTTCCTTTTAAGACAATGTAACACCCTTGTTTAATAAATAAAATTTAACTTTAATTTCCATGGTTGTATAACAATTAATTCTGTCCTCAACACTCCCCGACGTTTTCCGCCGCGGTTGCATGTTATACGCGGCCGGGGTGTGACAGAAGAGTTGGTATCAGAGCCAATGGTTATAGGGAATTAGGTTATTAGTAATGCTTTGACCTAGACTATAACTTTCTAGGACCCTAACACAAGTTATCTTGTGTTTAGAGTTTAAAACATGCACATCACCTATCCTTAGGTGATAACCACAACGGGAACTTCGGTTCCGAATCCGCTTTGAAAATTAATCATCTGTTCTAGGATGATTAATTAATAGGTTTTGAACCCTCTGTTATAAGGTTTTGAACCCTCTGTTATATGGTTTTGAACCTCTTTGGATTTCAAAAATCCCGTCAAAGTTTTGGGTTAATAGTGTGAACACGTGCGAACTGGAAGAGTGAATGCCTGTACCCTGGGTTTTCTGTCTAAGGCTAGAGTGTTCGTACAAATCCACATAATCGGACCAGTCACTCTTACCTGGGAACTCTTGGGGTGAGTGTTCACTTATAGGCGAGCATGTGTTCGCGATACACTAATTCTGACCCATTCACTTTGACTAGACATTTCATGTCGCTTGTTTGCTTTGCGATGCATTACCGCCATCTTTGCTTTTGATAATATTGCTTCATCTCATTCTCTTCATCCAATCATCTCACTCGTTTCATTTCATGTTTTTCTCTTCTAGAATGCCTCCTCGACGCGACAACCAGATAGCTACTGCCGAGCTGGCGGAGATTATTGCGCAGCAGATGGCTGCTCAATTCCCAAATCTCTTTGCTCAATGGAACCAGGCCAATAACAACAACAATGGTACATGCAAATACAAGGATTTTAACTCGGCTAAGCCACTCAAGTTTAGTGGTTCTGAGGGAGCAACTGGGCTTCTTCAGTGGTTCGAAAGCATCGAGAACACTTTCCGTCATATGCAGTGTCCTGACAATCACAAGGTCGAGTTTTCTTCAAGCGTGTTTCAGAAGAGGGCTCTTACATGGTGGAATGGGGTTATGAGAGATCAAGGTGCAGAAGTTGCTCTAGCTCAAACATGGGCTGAACTGAGAGCTCTTATGATGAGGGAGTTTTGTCCTCGTCATGAGCAACGAGCGTTGGAGAAAGAATTTGATGTTTTGAAGCAAGATAGTGGCGAGCACAGGGCTTATACGGATAGGTTTGAGGAGTTGAGTCTTCTTTGCCCGACTATGGTTACCCCACTCGATAAGGCCATCGAAAGGTACATCGACGGCCTACCTGACTCAGTACAAGACATCCTTACTGGTAGCAACCCTACCACACTCCGTCAGGCAATCGAGTTATCAGCGACACTGACTGAGTCGCAGATTCGAAAGAATAAGCTACACAGGAAGGGTGACAAGGGCAAGAAACAGTCGGCTGACAAGGAAGATAGCAAGAAAGGTCAAAACAAGAAGGGAAAGGATTCTGGTTCCTCAAGGGGGTCAAGGAAGCGTAAGGCTTCCCAAAATTTTGCTGTCACTGCCCAAGCAAACCAGGCAGCTCCCAACCAGCCTCCAGCAAAGAAACCCTACTCAGGAAGTGCACCTTTGTGCAATCGATGCAACAGTCACCACCAGCCACAATATCAGTGCCGTTTCTGTACTAACTGTGGGAAATCTGGTCATTTTGTCGATGTTTGTCGGTTTGCTCAGAATCACGCAGTCCAGAACCCTGCTCAACAGGTTGCTCAGCAACAGGGTCAGGCTGCACGACCAAACTACCCACCAGGTGCATGTTATAATTGTGGGGATCTGACCCACTACAGAAATCGGTGTCCAAGACTAGTCAACCAGAACCAGAATGCAAACCAGAATCCGGCACCGGCTCGAGGTCGAGTCTTTAACATGAATGCACAAGAAGCACAAGCAGACAACGAGGTGGTGAACGGTACGTTCTTTATTAATAATCAGCCAGCATCTGTTCTTTTTTATTCGGGTGCCGACAAGAGCTTTGTGTCATTGTCTTTTGAGACAATGCTTCGCGTGTCTAGAACGAAACTAGGTAAACCTTTGACAGTAGAGGTTGCCAGTGGTGAACCCATCGTTCTAAATTCTGTTCTGCGCAACTGCCAGTTGAATCTTAACGACCATATTTTTCCTATTGACCTCACGCCAATGCAACTTGGAAGCTTCGACGTTATAGTGGGAATGGATTGGTTATCCAAGCATCGCGCAGAGATAGTTTGTTCTGAGAAGATTGTTCGTGTGCCGCTGTCTACAGGCGAGATCCTACAGGTTCGTGGTGAGAAGCCTGCCGGTGGTCTCAAACTTATGTCTTGTTTTAAAGCACGGAAGTATCTGCGAAAGCACTACGTGGCTTTCCTAGCACATGTTACAGCAGATAAAGGCAAGGGTAAGACTATTTCAGATATTCCTGTCGTTCGGGATTATTCCGAAGTATTCCCTGAAGACTTACCTGGTCTACCTCCAGGACGCCAAGTCGAGTTTCGTATTGATCTCGTACCTGGTGCAAATCCCGTTGCCAGAGCTCCATATCGTCTTTCACCGTCTGAGATGCAAGAGTTGTCTAAACAGCTGCAGGAACTCTCCGACAAAGGTTTTATCCGTCCTAGCTTTTCACCTTGGGGTGCTCCTGTTCTTTTTGTAAAGAAGAAGGATGGATCTTTTAGGATGTGTATCGATTATCGTGAGCTTAACAAGCTTACCATCAAAAATCGATATCCCCTACCTCGCATTGATGATCTCTTTGATCAGTTGCAAGGCGCTTCTTACTTTTCAAAGATCGATCTACGATCAAGATATCATCAGCTTCGTGTACATGAAGAAGATATTCCAAAGACAGCGTTCCGTACTCGTTATGGACATTATGAGTTCACAGTCATGCCATTCGATTTGACTAATGCTCCTGCTGTTTTCATGGACTTAATGAATAGGGTCTGCAAACCTTACTTAGATAAGTTCATCATCGTTTTTATTGATGACATTTTGATATATTCTAAGACGCGAGCTGAACATGAGCAACATCTTCGTCTTACTCTGGAACTCCTAAAGAAAGAGCAACTTTTCGCCAAATTCTCCATGTGTGAATTCTTGCTTAAAGAAGTTCAATTCTTAGGGCATATTGTCAACGAACAAGGTATTCATGTGGATCCCTCCAAGATCAGTGCCATTAAGGATTGGGATACGCCTACTACTCCTACTGGAGTTCGTTCTTTTCTTGGCCTAGCGGGTTATTACCGCCGCTTCATTGAGAATTTCTCAAAGATTGCAGTTCCTCTAACTGCTCTAACTCAGAAGAACAAGCCATTTGATTGGGGAGTCAAACAAGACGAAGCGTTTCTGACTTTGAAACAGAAACTTTGTGACGCGCCTGTCCTAACTTTGCCCGAGGGTAATGATGATTTCGTCGTTTATTGCGATGCATCTAAATTAGGCCTTGGCTGCATCCTGATGCAAAGAAACAAAGTCATAGCGTACGCATCAAGGCAGTTGAAGATTCATGAGAAGAACTACACCACTCATGATCTGGAGTTGGGTGCAGTTGTCTTCGCTCTTAAGATTTGGAGACACTACTTGTACGGTACAAAATGTGTGGTTTTCACGGACCACAAAAGTCTTCAACATATCTTTAATCAAAAGGAACTCAACATGAGGCAAAGACGTTGGGTTGAACTTCTAAACGACTACGACTGCGAGATTCGCTACCATCCTGGTAAGGCTAATGTCGTAGCCGATGCATTAAGTCGCAAGGAATGTACTAAGCTTCATTGTGTACGTGTCCAATCTGTTATTCAAACCGATATCCAAGCCCGTATTTCTCAGGCTCAACAAGCTTGTGTTTCACAAGGCTTGATGGATAAGGAATTTCCTTATCACATAACACCTGCTCTTGAACTGAAGGACAATGGATCGTATTACTTCATGGACCGTTTGTGGGTCCCGAGCCAAGATAATCTTCGTACCTTGCTTATGGATGAAGCCCATAAGTCTCGTTATTCTATTCATCCTGGCTCAGATAAGATGTATAAGGATCTTTGTATATAGTATTGGTGGCCTGGTATGAAGAAAGACATTGCCTTATACGTGTCCAAATGCCTTACCTGTCTTAAGGTTAAGGCTGAACATCAGCGTCCTTCCGGATTATTAGAGCAACTGGAGATCCCAGTTTGGAAATGGGAAAACATTACTGTGGATCTCATTACTAAACTTCCGTGCACAAAGAAAGGTCACGATGCCATCTGGGTAGTCGTGGATCGTCTTACCAAATCAGCGCATTTCTTGCCAATCCGTGAGGATTTTTCGGCTGACAAACTTGCTCAAATCTACGTGGATGAAATTGTAGCTAGACATGGTGTTCCTTTGAGCATCATTTCTGACAGAGATGCTCGTTTCACTTCTCACTTTTGGAGAACCATGCAATCTGCTATGGGGTCCCAACTTAATCTGAGCACAGCTTATCATCCGCAAACGGATGGTCAATCTGAAAGAACAATCCAGACACTGGAGGATATGCTTAGAGCTTGTGTGATCGATTTTGGTGGTAGTTGGGATTCACATCTTCCATTGATTGAATTCTCCTACAACAACAGTTATCACTCCAGCATCAACATGGCTCCTTTCGAGGCTCTCTATGGTCGAAAATGTCGTTCACCAGTCTGCTGGAATGAGATTGGCGAGGCTCAACTTACTGGACCTGCCCTCATTTTAGAGACAACAGATAAGGTAAAGAAAGTTCGTGATAACCTTCAGACAGCTAGAAGCCGTCAGAAGAATTACGCGGACTTAAAACGCAAGCCCTTGGATTTTCAAGTCGGTGATCGTGTATTACTCAAGGTCTCACCTTGGAAAGGTGTGATCAGATTTGGAAAGAAAGGAAAACTTGCACCTAGATACGTTGGACCATTTAAGATCGTCGAAAGAATCGGCAAGGTTGCCTACAGACTTGAGTTACCTCCTGAACTTGGAAATGTTCATCCAACCTTTCACGTGTCCAATCTCAAGAGGTGTTTAGCTGATGAGAACCTCCACATACCGCTTGACGAAATTCGTGTTGATAAAACTCTGAAATTTGTTGAGAAACCAGTGGAAATCATGGAACGTGAAGTCAAGTGGCTCAAACGCAAGCGCATTCCTTTGGTCAAGGTTCGCCGGGAATCTAAACGTGGACCCGAGTTTACTTGGGAACGTGAAGATCAAATGAAGGCAAAATATCCGCATCTTTTTCCACGAGTTTCCTCTAAATAAATTTCGGGACGAAATTTCCACAAGTAGGGGAGACTGTAACATTTGTGCTTGTAATCGTCATGAACAGTTCTATTATCAATAAAAAATGTTATTTGATCCCAATGTTTGTTTGGTTGTGTTTTACATTTTTCATGTTTTAACTTTTGTTCAATTTCAAACTCTACATCGCTTTCTGGAGCATTATACGCAAACTGGTGCGTAAACATACTCAGTTTAATGCGACAAATACTCCGGAACATCAACATATACTCAACATACCTTAAATAACCTTTACATAACTTAGAAATAAGTTTTGAAGGCTTTGGTATAGCAAAAACAAGTTAATTCGCTTACAGGGACTAAACTTGACAAACTGCGAAAGTATGCCAATTTAAACTGTAACGAACATTCCGGAACATGTCCATAAGTTAAACATACCATAAATATCCTTTACATAGCTTAGAAATAGGCTTTGAGGGGTTTGGTATGCTAAAACAAACTTTTGGATCATTCAGGGGCTAAAAGTGTCAAAAAGTGCACAAGTTTGCACTTTCGCGCATAACTTACGTTCTGAATACATCCGGACATCCAAAAATTTATGTAAGCATCCTAATATTATGCCTTAGTGTTTGGCATAAGAAAAATCCATTCGTTGCGTCATTTGGATCATCTTTCGCGCTTATGCGCATCCCGTCGTAATTAAGCGAACATCGCAATCGTACGGCCAAACGAACCGACATCCAGAATATTTTTGAGCATATTTCATGTCCCCTACACTTTAACTTCATCTTAGAGCCTTGAAATGAGGTTAACGGGGCTTAAACGTGCCAAAAATGGGCCAAAATACGTGTTTCTGAAGTGCAGGGACCAAAATTGTAAATTCTGATCTGGGAACCTTAGGCGGGGCGCGTAAGGATTTACCAAATCCTTACGCGGGGCGCGTGAGACTGTCAGACAGATTCAATGTATCTATTTAATACAGTTGGCCTTTCGTTCGATCAAGAGGCAATGCCCTTTCACCTAATCAAGAGCCAAGGGGCAATTTCTGACTTACCACAAGAATTTGACAAGTGTACGCTCGAGATCGCGGCACGATATTCGATAAACGATCCTAACGGTTCCACTTTCCCTATAAATACCCCCCCCCTTTTTGTGTAAAAACCCACAAGAATCAGATCTAAAGCTCTAAGTTGGAACCATTGTTTCATACCTGAGCTATTTGATCTAGATTAGCACTCGGGGACCCTCCGTAAGTCTTCTTTCGCTCTTTTATTCGCTTTTCGAGTCCGAAAGTCAACGTTTTGTTGACTTTCTGCATTGACCAGCTTATATTCAATGCGAAGTTCATGGAACTTCATAACGTGAGCGTGATCACGATGGTTATGGTCCATAGTGCCCATACCTACTGATCACCACGTTATCTAGGCTCAGTGACGAGTCGTAGTTTCGGCCAAAATGTGCATTCTTGCATATTTTGTAACCAAACTACTCGTGAGCATCAAAGCCGTTTGTTTTGATGTCAAACCTGTTTTCAAACTTAGGTAAGCATGTTGTAACATGCTTAGCTTGTCACTTTTAGTTTAGTGCTTATATAGGGTCGTAAGGTAAGCGATCTAAACCATCGCTTATACTTTCGAACCCGACCCATTTGGTCGATCATTAGGATCCGACCAAACACCTTAGGTGACCATAGCTATAAACTTCCGAGGTTATACCTTATGGTCGCGATGTTAGGCGTTCCGAACGCGTTCTACGCGAACGACGCGTTAGGGTAGCATAAGCTACCTAAACGGGTCGTGATGGGCCGTAAGCACTTAGGTTAAGTTTCATTTTAGTATGTAGGCTTTGTTAAACCATATTACACGAGTCTCCATACTCGTTTGGTTTACGAACCCGCGTACTATCCGATCCTTCCGATTTGGTCCGGTATATTAACATAGCTACCTATTAGGTGCCGTTTGATATCCCGTGATCTTTAGCATTATCTGGTTATTATACAAGAACTCCAAAGCAATCTCAGGTGAGTACATAGAACCCCATCTTTTACTGTTTTCCAAACTGTTTTGGGGTGAAACACATGTGCCTATCTGTTACATTCATGCTTTCCATGTTTCCACATCATATGCCTGCTATGTTGTTAGTACATTATAGTACACGATTTCATTACATTTCATGCTATGTATGCCCATTGTGTGCGTACTTAGTACATTTGATTTACATTACATTTCTGTTGCATATGTTTACTCAGCATATGGACACATTGATTTACATGAACATTTCCGTTGCATATGTTTACTCAGCATATGGACACATTGATTTACATGAACATTTCTGCTTCGTATGTTTACTTAGCATACTTAGTACAATTGTTTACATCACATGCCTTCATTTTGTTATGACATTTGGTTTGTTTAACATGGGACAATACATTCATTAACATTAGCTACGCCGTTCGTTAGTAGGTAGTGGTACCATAGGAATTGACAACTCCCATTCCTGAAGTCCTGGGTTTGATAGGACTGGAAGGAATGACCGAATTCGATATACATAACTTAGATAAACCTTTAATTTGTTTAAGGGTTTATCGCCGCAGTCTCAAGGCTTGGATGTATGCATAGTTTACAATACCACATAAATGTTAATATCAATAGAGCATGCATTTTTCCACAGAACATAACGTTGATTTAAACCACGTGTTACTTCAACGACTTGTTTCGTGCAGTTTACATATGGTTTAAGTTGATACATTTCGCTTACCATACATGATTCATTTTGGGATACACATTACATGAGTTACATTGAACATAAACACGTTGACATTGACATACACATTGGTGGTTTACATTTGAACATAAACATTTGACATGGTTTACACAATAACACTTGACATTTGGTTTACACATGAACAATTTACATGATGGATTGGTTTGGGTAAATGATTTAAGTAACGTGGCATATGTAATATGATACAAACATGGTGGATACGCCGCTGGTACTTCCTATATATAAATGTTTGTATAATATTACATATCGTGGCGTTATCTAAGTCATTTCAGTTTAGACACATTACATTTTACATAAGTAACATATACTTCACAAGACATTATTTTCACAAACAACTTATCTTATTCAACTCATTTTACTTGGTTATTCATTTAACCTTGCACTTATTTATACATATCCTTTGATGTTATCGTTTTTCAAATGGTTTACAAAGCAAGACAAATTACAAGGTTCATGACTGACTGTTATTAAACATTCTTTAAACACAAGTCATGAATCCCATTTTCACAAAACCTATGTATCTCACAGGCATTTTTATGCTGACGTACCTACTTTCACATGTGTTTTCAGGAGCTGTTCCATAGGACGATGAACACGACACTAGGGCGGACCTGTGCCTTAGAGACTAAAACCTGAAGATAGAACTAGAATAACTGTGTTTTGAATTCTGTACTTCCTTTTAAGACAATGTAACACCCTTGTTTAATAAATAAAATTTAACTTTAATTTCCATGGTTGTATCACAATTAATTCTGTCCTCAACACTCCCCGACGTTTTCCGCCGCGGTTGCATGTTATACGCGGCCGGGGTGTGACAGAAGTCAAAGTGATTGAGAAGACAGTTGAAGTGGAAAAGATAGTGGAAGTTGAGAAGATTGTGGAGTTAGAAAAGATAGTTGAAGTCACAAAACCCTGTCTTACATGTTTAGAGTCTTGTAAACAATGTATAGAAAAAGATGGGAGGTTTAGTGTGTTAGAAAAGTTGAAAGAACAATTGTTGTTTGATGTAAAGAATTTGAAAAAGTCGTATGATGTATTGAACAGACATGTGAATAGTCTGGAGAAGACTAACTCTGAAAGAGAGAAAGCTTTGAACATGATGAATGCTACAATGACAAAGCAGAAAGAGATCAACTCGTACATGGAAGAATGTGCAAAGTGGAAGAAAGAGTTGGATAGTGAAGCAGCTGAGAATGAAAGAATCAGAAGATTGCTGCGAAGTTACAAAGGTTGTGACTACATAATCAATAGAATTTATCCAACAGTTGAAGGTTTTGATGCATTTAAAGATGAACAGCCAAAGAAGAAGAAGGATACTGGTAAGAAACAGGGTGTCTGTTATAATAAGTGTCCGCCTCCGATTTGGGAAGGGTACTCGCCTAGAAAACCTAACGAGGAAGAACTAAAACAGGCAGTCAATATTAAGTTAGAATCCGAGATAACCGATGTTTTACCAGACAATATTGATGTCATGTTCATAGCGTCCGACACAGATCATGAGTCCGAATTGATAAAAAGAGTGGTCGATCAGGTGTTGGACAAGGATGAGGAGTCAGAGTCAAAGTCCGAGTCCGAAAGTTCATGTCAGTCAGTCAGGAGTTCGAGTTCGTCCGAAAAGAGTTCAAAATCATCGGGAAAACGGGTTATTTTTGTTGTCAAAACCTAATTTGAATGATGAAGCATTTGAAGTTGTATATACTTTGAATGATTCTGACAAATTATATTTTGATAAAGAGTTTCTAATAAGAAGTGTTCGTTTTGACATGATCAAAAAGGTTTTCAAAATGACAGAAATTAATATTTCTGAAATAAAAGATTTAAATCTTACTAGAAAACCTAAAAAATACACTTCAAGAGTACAACAACGTTTAAACAAGAAAAAGGGTTACAATTCTGGTTCTGGTTTTCAAAAGAAACCAAACCAAAATCGTAGCTAAAAAAAGAAAGGTCTAGGTTTTATTCCACCTGAAAACTATAAAAAATGAAATATTTTCTAAAAATACAAAATTTGATTCAGGTCCGTCTGCTGAGGAAGAGAAGAAGAGCTCATTTTGGAGACAAACAAATCAAGAATTCCTAGCTGAGAAAAAGCAGAATGATGTTCAGAAAAAAGAAACCAGAACCTGTTTTAGATGCAATGAAGTTGGACACATTGCATGGAATTGTCCTATATCAACCAAAACAAAACAGGGAGTTTCTGGAAAATTGAAAGAAGTTATTGTTGACAAAACCGAACCACCAACTGAAAAATTTAAAGTTTTCAAAAATTCAACATTTGAAGTTGGTGAGTGTTCAAAGAGATTTTACAAGCGTAGTGTGAAACTTGATAACCAAAAATAGGTTGTTAAGAAATCTGAGGTAAAATCTGGTGATGAATCTGATTCCACAAAATCAGAGGAGCCACAGTTTGATGAGAGTGATGAAAACTCAGTTCCTTCAATGGATGACGAGAACTTTCCACCATTGAGGACTGAAAATTTTAAAAGAAAAGCTGGAAAGTCTGAAATCTCAAATCAGGGTTATTCTGAAAAGGATAATTTTGATGTTGAGAAAGCATTTAATGGGAAAGTAAAGAAGATTTTCGGAAAGATTGTTGATGGGAAGGTGGAAGGGGTAAAAGACTTTTACGCTAAAAAGAAAGCAATTTACCCCAACAAAATCTGAAATGAAATCACCCAAGGCTGGTCAGGCTTGGGTGGACATTTTCTTTACTTGAAAAACCTGACTTTGCCGGAGATCCCAAGTTTGTAATCGTGGATCAGGAATCGGCATCTTTCATGTTTAATAAGGTTGTTTTGAAAATACTTGAAATTGTTAAAATTTTACTGGTTGAATGACTACGCCGGAGCTTCCAGGTTGGTAAGTGCGAAGCAGGAATCGGCACTTTGATGGGTAAAATGTAGATGACTCATTCCTACAATTGGTATTGATTGGTTATATCTACAAGTGGTTATTTTTACAAGTGGTTTAGAGGTTGCTTGATTGCAAACAGTGAATCAAGGACATTAAGTTGTACTTGATTTACTACAATTGATAAAACTGACAAGATGATGAACCATATCCCCGTACTTAAACAAGTGGTAAACTTACAAGTGGTAAAAACAAACTCATTTTTCGGAAAAATCATTTTGATTAAAACAAACGTAAGTGTTTTGAAATCTAAATGAAAAATGGTTTGTGAAAGGGGGAGTTCAGATTGTTTATGCCTAGTGAATGGCGAATTGAGGCGATTTGATATCGGTTGACATGTTTCTGTACAGTTTGTTTTGAATTTTCTTCAAGTGGGTCAAGAGCTTAGATAGTTTTCAAATTTCTTTAATGTGTTTGCATTTTAGGGGGAGTAGAAAATTTCAGAAAATCCAAAAACATTAGAAAATTTGAAAAAGCCAAAAACATGATAAAATTCAAAAATGAGTTTCGTTGTGAAAAGAGGAAATAATAGTACATCAGTGGACTGTCACAGCATGCTAAAGAATTGGAAAGTTAAAACGTGATAAACAATCTCACTGCGGATATGCCAGTAGGTTTTTACACATTTAGTAGATTGTGACGAGATATAAACTTAAAAATTCAAACTTTCTTATTCTGTGGGTTAACAAAACTGCTTGAATATATAGGTAACCCCTGAAATCTTGTTTGAAAGGTCCCTTATTCTGAGATACTAGGTATTTATGCTCAGTGATATCTGGGGTATTATCCCGGGACTTTTGCTGTATGGAAATACTGACCTAATCCCCGGATAATGCTTTCCGCAAATGCTTGAAACATAGCATCGCCCTCAGCAAGCTGATGAAACAATAAAATTGATAGTCGCTGCTGTTGAAATCAAAAAGATCCTCTAAAGGGGACACACCGAAAAGTCGAAGCCGTCATCTCTCTGCATATACGGAAGTATATCGACCTGAGCTCTCACGGACCTCGCAATTGAACCCCTTTATAGATATCATCTGTGGTATACTCACCTATAAGATTGAATATTGGGATCTGGATACGGGAGTATATTCAAGAAGTGGGACACACGGATAAGTTCAAGTGCTTAAGACATTAATATCATATCTCGAAACAGTTGAACTTTGCGTAAAAATTTAAATGGACCAGTATACTGACAATCTAGGTGAATTGTTTAAAATTAAAATGAAATGAAGCTTAACAATGTTGGTGACCTGTCTCAAAAACTGATATGATCCTCTTACACGAACTCACAAAAATATTGTCTGTAAATATTTCTTTACTGCATTACATGTTTCTTTATTACAAAATCCAAAAAGATTTTCAGTGTGTTTTAGCATAAAGTTTAAAAAATCCAAAAAGATTTTTGACAACTGATATTGAAAAGCTGATTTTCAAAATTCTGAGTGCTAAACATGATGAGTATAATTTGAGGGGGAGTTTGTCTTTAAAACTGATTATTTTTTATCAAACCTTCAAGTGGTTCATCAGATTGATATAAAAATCATTTTGTTTTGATTTTGAAAGAGAGTCTGAGTTAGTGCAAGTTTTTATGTTTGAAATATGTATGTGAGAGAAATTTACTTTGAGGTAGAGTTTTTTTTTTTTTTTTTTTTTTTTTTTTTTTTTTTTTGCAGGATAAGATGAGCCAGATTATTTGTTCCTGAGATCTAAGCTAGATGAGAGCCAGGCTCCGATACCTGAGGACTCTGATTGGAGGTAGCCAAACAACGATCTTGGAATATAAAGAGCCAAGCTGATTGATATTGAGAAGCTGTTAGATGGAAAGCCAGACAACGATCCTAAAGCTGATGATGCTGATGAACTGCAGAAATGCCAGCATATCGCAAGGGGGAGTCTGAAGATCTGTGAGAAAAGATTGAGAGAGTGAATCCCACAGACAGATCAAGACTGAAGATGTGAAGACTCGACACTTAAGACTCATCAACATCTGAGGGGGAGTCTGTTAGTGCATACATCTGTCGACTTCGTCTTGTATCGAGTCTTAGTCTTAGAATGTTAGATTAGGGCACATTGTACGAGATTTCCCGAGAAAGTTGATTTCACATATATGGACATGTCCATATGTGGGAAAACACATGTTCATATGTGGGAAACCACATGTTCATATGTGGGAAACCACATGTCCATATGTGGGAAACCACATGTCCGTATGTGGGAAACCTAGAAGATAGTTTCGCTTATATGTACAAATGGGGGGGTTTCGCTTTTATGGACATGTCCATATGAGCAAAACCTAGTCCCTATATATACCCTAGGAGCGAAATCATTTGTAACGTGTTCTTGTTTTCCGTACCGAGGTGCTGCCGGTGTAAGATTTGGTTGTAAACGCTGCTATATCAATCAAAAGTGTGATTTAAGTGAAGATCTAGCTGTTTCTACGTCAGGTACTTGTTTTCCGCACCTGTATCTGATCAAAACTCCTCTGATAGACTCGTTCGGGTCGGAATTCGATCCTACAGATAGTTTGACAGAAGTGTTAGAGTTTAAGGGAGTTTGAGAAAACACAGAGAAAGGTTGTGAGTTCTTGTGATCTTGAGTGGTTGTAAACAATCGGTTTGATAATCACAGAAGATCAGTTTGTGAATTGTGTTTCGGGTTCTTCATCTAGTTTCTTGTTTTTGTTTCATCGATTGATTAAGGGGATTCCACACCCTTGATTGATTATCAATCTTGTAACGATCCACGGGATAGGGACCTACAATTGGTATCAGAGCTTTTGCTTTATTGTTGGTTCGAGATTGATACACGGATTCAAGATAGTCTGCTGAGTTTATTGGAGTTTTTGAGTTACTCTTCTGGGTTGTTTTATGAAGATTTCGAGTCCTATCCTTCATCTGTTCTTCGGTTGTTCATCAATTGTTCATCGTATTATTCAAGAAATTAAGCTGATTTGGATTGGTGATTCTCCGAAAACGTGTTTGAGAAAATCAAGGAGATTGTTGGAGATATTTAGAAGATTTTACGAAATCTTCTAGACTTTAAAATGCTGATTTATCGGGATTTGGACTTTTTCTCTAACAAACGTGTTTTGCTGGTTTTGAGGGATTGCTACTCAGATTGCGAGTTGAATTTCTACTCAGGTCTCGACTCGAGGTGGCTACTCAGATTTCGAGTTGAGTTTAAGTGGTTGCTACTCATGATTTCGACAGAGGTTTCGACTTGTGTTGTTTGACTCGAAATCAAGTGATTTCGAAAGAGGTTTCGACTGGTGCTGTTTGACTCAAAATCAAAGGATTTCGATTGAGATTGCGACTTGTTCTGCTAACTCGCAATCAGGTGGTTTCGACTGGAACTAGGTGACTCACAATCAGGTGGTTTCGGTCGAGGTTGCGACTCGAAATCAGGTGGTTTCGAGTGTGGTTTAGACTAAGAAACAAGTGTGTGAGGTTAGGTGTTGAGATTGCGACTTATGGAAGTGGTTTAATTTTTCTTAGCTGACGTAGACAAAAATTTACGTTTTCGGGAATAGAAAATTATCCATAGACAATCTCTGCAAACCGTTTGCATGGTTGGACTCAGTTTAGGCACGAAAATTTTGAAAAAGGTTTTGGACAATATATATCATTGGATTCGTATTCTCGAGACGAGTCTAACGGTAGAATTTGGTAATCACA
Organism: Helianthus annuus; assembly: GCF_002127325.2. Classification (NCBI taxonomy): domain Eukaryota; kingdom Viridiplantae; phylum Streptophyta; class Magnoliopsida; order Asterales; family Asteraceae; genus Helianthus; species Helianthus annuus. The sequence goes on along the minus strand of NC_035433.2, from coordinate 39,515,365 downwards.
GTTTTCGGAGACTTTTTGTACGGTTTTAACCAGTCGGTTGCATGAGGTTTGCACAAAGAATAAACCTCTAAAGATGATGAAGGTAGAAAACTACATTACATGGAAAGAAAGGTTTCAATCTTTCGTTGAATATTAGGACACACGTATGTGGATCTGTATTGAAGATGGGTACGTGAACCCAACTCATGCGTTTGAAGGCAGACAACGGGTCACTGCATATGTTAATAATATGGAGGCTAAACAGAAGAAAATGTATGAAGCAGAGAAGAGAGCCCTTGCTGCTATAAAAATGTCACTACCTGATGGCATTAAACATACTTTCACGAGGTACACTACCTCGAAAGAGATATGGCATGCATTAGAGAAGAGATTTGAGGGTAATGCTGATGTGAAGAAGAACAAAGTAGACCTGCTGAAGAAGCAGTTTGTTGTCTTTAAGGGCATGAGAAATGAGTCTCGAAAAGATATCATCACTAGATACTATCATCTGATGTCAGAAATGGACAATTATGAAATAGAAGGATACGCTGACATAGAGATAAATGATAAGCTGCTTGATGTGTCACACCCTGACCGCGTAAAACAACAAACCGCGGTGGAAACGTCGGGGAGTGGAGCGACAGAATTATTGTTTCACAACACATGGATTAAAAAGTTTCCTTTTATTGAATTAGTAATTACATTATCTTGGAAATTTAAAAGCAAAACACAAACATATTGTCTATCATAGTTATTAAGTCACTAAGGCCTCGTCCGGTCCTGTGTGAGCATGCATCCTAGTAATCAACAACATCATCATCAAACACCACCTCAAACATATGTGAAAATAAAGTCATCAAAGAAATGCCGGCGAGCACATAGGTTTTGTGAGCATGTCAGATTCATAGCTTGTATTCATGTTGCAATAACTCGTATGACTACAAGAGTCGATAATTGAAAGCCTTGTTTTGAAAAGTGTTTATTATTGCAATTTGATTAACCAACTCAAAACAAGTTGGTTATAGTTTATAAAACCTCGATGCCATGAATCTAGACTAAAATATTTGTAATTGTAAACCAAGTTGTAAATCGTTCTTGAAATTGGACTCGTATGGTTCATCTCATATAGTAAACATCGTTGCGTGTCATCGTTTAAAATCGTTCGTCGAAGTGAAGTAAATAACGCCACGGAATGTAATATGATAAGAGCCCTTATATATAAGAAGTACCAACTGCGTATCTACCATGCTTTTATCACATCACACCCATCCCGTTATCTAATCACTTATCAATAACCAATCATTCAAAAATTGTTCTATTCGTTCATGTTATCAATCGTTTGTTCAAATCGTTTAACTTGTTCAAATCGTTTAAGTCGTTCAAATCGTTCAATCGTTCATATTTTAATTGTGAAAACTAACTTTCGGTCGTCTCGTTGAATACATTCAAACCATCGTGACTCGTCCATCGTTTAACTCGTATTAACAAACCACCAAAGGGTAAGTTAACAATCATCAGGTTTTGCCGTTACCCACATTATCCCCATACATAACCATGGCGATAGTCCGATAACGGGATTTGTCAGATCCTATGGTGTAACATTTGTGCTTGTAATCATTGTGAATAGTTCAATTATCAATAGAACAATGTTATTTGATCCCAATGTTTGTTTGGTTGTGTTTTACATTTTTCATGTTTTGACTTTTGTTGAATTTCAAACTCTACATCGCTTTCTGGAGAATTATACGCAAACTGGTGCGTAAACATACTCAGTTTAATGCGACAAATACTCCGGAACATCAACATATACTCAACATACCTTAAATAACCTTTACATAACTTAGAAATAAGTTTTGAAGGCCTTGGTATGGCAAAAACAAGTTAATTCGCTTACAGGGACTAAACTTGACAAACTGCGAAAGTATGCCAATTTGAACTGTAACGAACATTCCGGAACATGACCATAAGTTAAACACACCTTAAATATCCTTCACATAGATTAGAAATAGGCTTTGAGGGGTTCGGTGTGCTAAAATAAACTTTTGGGTCATTCAGGGACTGAAAGTGTCAAAAAGTGCACAAGTTTGCATTTTCGCGCATAACTTACGTTCTGAATACATCCGGACATACAAAAATTTATGTAAGCATCCTATATTATGCCTTAGTGTTTGGCATGAGAAAAATTCATTCGTCGCGCAATTTGGATCATTTTTCGCGCTTATGCGCATTCCGTCGTAATTAACCGAACATCGCGATCGTACGGCCAAACGAACCAACATCCGACATATTTTTGAGCATGTTTCATGTCCACAATGTTTAGGCATCATTTTAGGGCCTTAAAGTTGGCTTTACGGGCCTTAGAAGTGTCGGAAATGGCTTAAACATGCAACAGGGACCAAAACTGCCAATTCTAAAAGTTGGTGCAGATCAGACATAGCCATGCGGCCCGCCTGAGTTTTGTCTGATCCTGATGCGGGCCGCATGGCCCCTTCAGTTGCAGAAACTTTGTTTTCTTGCAAAAATTGGCCTTTCAAACACTCCAAAGGGCAATGCCCTTTCACAATCTGTAGAGTTAGGGTCATTTTGAGCTACCACAACAACTTGACAAGTGTACGCATAAGATCGTGGCACGATATTCAAGAAACGATCCTAATGGCTTTACTTTTCCTATAAATACCCCCCCCTTTTGGTTAAAATCTCACAAAATCTGATCTAAAGCTCTAAGTCGGAACCTTTGTTTCATACCTGAGTCATTTTGATCTAGATTAGCATTCGGAGACCCTTCGTAAGTGTTTTTTGGTTCTTTTATTCGCTTTTCGAGTCCGAAAGTCAGCGTTTTGTTTGACTTTCTGCGTTGACCAGCCTATGGTCAACATGAAGTTCATTGGAACTTCATAACGTGAGCGCAATCACGATGGTAATAGTCCGTAGTGACTATACCTACTGATTACCACGTTATCTAGGCTCAGTGACGAGTCGTAGTTTCGGCCAAAATGCGCATTCTTGCGTATTTTGTAACCAAACTACTCGTGAGCATCAAAGCCGTTTGTTTTGATGCCAAACCTGTTTTCTAAACTTAGTTAAGCATGTCCTAACATGCTTAGCTCGTCACTTTTAGTATAGTGCATATATAGGGTCGTAAGGTAAGCGATCTAAACCATCGCTTATACTTTCGAACCTGACCCATTTTGTCGATCATTAGGATCTGACCAAACACATTAGGTGACCATAGCTGTAACCTTCCGAGGTTATACCTTGTGGTCACGATGTTAGGCGTTCCAAACGCGTTCTACGCGAACGACGCGTTAAGGTAGCATAAGCTACCTAAACGGGTCGTAATGGGCCGTAAGCACTTAGGTTAGGTTTCATTTTAGTATGTAGACTTTGTTAAACCGTATTACACGAGTTTCCATACTCGTTTGGTTTACGAACCCGCATACTATCCGATCCTTCCGATTTTGGTCCGGTATATTAATATAGCTACCTATTAGGTGCCGTTTGATATCCCGTGATCTCTAGCATTGTGTGATTATTACACAAGGAATTCAAAGCAATCTCAGGTGAGTACATTGAACCCCTCTTTTACTGTTTTCCAAACTGTTTTGGGGTGAAACACATGTGCCTACTTGTTACTTTCATGCTTTCCCTGTTTTCACATCATATACCTGCTATGTTCGTTAGTACATTATAGTACATGTTTTCATTACATTTCATGCTATGTATGCCCATTGTGTGCGTACTTAGTACATTGCTTTACATTACATTTCATGCTATGTATGCCCATTGTGTGCGTACTTAGTACATCGCTTTAAATTACATTTCATGCTATGTATGCCCATTGTGTGCGTACTTAGTACATTGTTTTACATTACACTTCATGCTATGTATGCCCATTGTGTGCGTACTTAGTACATTGCTTTACATTACATTTCATGCTATGTATGCCCATTGTGTGCGTACATAGTACATTGTTTCACATTGCATTTCATGCTATTTATGCCCATTGTGTGCATACTTAGTACAATTGTTTACATCACATGCCTTCATTTTGGTATAACATTTGGTTTGTTTAACATGGAACAATACATTCATTAACATTTATCATGCCATTCGTTAGTAGGTAGTGGTACCATAGGAATTGACAACTCCCGTTCCTGAAATCCTAGGTTTGTTTGGATTGGAAGGAATGACCGAATTCGATATACATAACTTAGATAAACCTTTAATTTGTTTAAGGGTTTATCACCACAGTCTCAAGGCTTGGATGTATGCATTTTCACGATACCGCATAAATGTTAATATCAGTAGAGCATGCATTGTTCCACAAAACATAACGTTGATTTAAACTGTTTTGGTCAAAAATCACACAAGGATAATGCAACCAAACTCTCTGTAACGGGGAATGATGCTTGAAATGATGAATAAAGAAAAGGATCACTTAAATGTGAATTGCACAAGTGACACAAGGATTTATACGAGGAAAAAGCCCTTGATCAATGAATGATCTCCGGCATAAAAAACCTCGGGTGATGGAAACTACCGATCACCAAGTTCAAATATAATAAATAATCTTTACAACTTCGGATAGTAACGAGCTAGGTACAAGGATCACTATGGTGTAGTATGCTAGAGCGTGTAAGAAATGTGTCGTCCCCTGCCAAATGCTCGAGAGTGCAGTTTATATAGGTGTGTGTGGTTGAATTTAGGCAAGTCACCTAACTACTAGCTCGTTACCCCTTTTAGAAATAGAAGTAAATTTAGCCTAACAAACTATCCGTAATTTGTGCTAAGTTTCCATATTCTCCACAACGTTCATTTCCGGTTATGCATATGCGAAATTAGCGTGGAAGATTCCTTAATGACGTTGCCAAGACCAGGTCCAACTTGTAATTCCTGCAAAACAACATGAAATTCAAAGAGAACAATCGTTAGTATGAGGATCCTTATGATGATCCATGATCCTGATCCTGAAGCTCTTCTGAGGATCACTATCTGCCACAGAAACAAGGATCACTGTTAGGATATCATGTAAGGATCACAGGTCATTAAAAATCCTGCCCTAACAATTGCCCCCAAAATATAAGGAGTAATTATATAATATTAACGAGTTATATTTTGCTGATCTTATCCGTAACTAACTTAACGGATATATAGCCGTTGTAAGTGAACTATCCGTTGCAATCCTGACGTCAAGGAAGTGACAACCCTGCATAAATCATGATTATAAATAGAGATAGGGATAGGATCGCTTGCATTTAAAATCAAGAACTTCTCCCTTTATAACCGCATTCGGAGGATTTGAACAGGTATTTTCCCCTTCATCTTCTTTATTGCTTGCTCTGTTTTTCTTCTCGTATCTATTTCGTTCAAAATGTTGCTCCGGAACTCCCCTGCCAAGGATCTTCAGAAGGAAAGCCCCTTCAAGAGTCAAGGGATCATTACAAACTCTGCTAAAGAACGTTGTATCTTCATTGATCCTCAAATTGACAGGATTCGGTGCTGTTTTCCTGCAAATACTGTGTTCAAAGCCTATGATCCTTCTGCCCTGAGCGATCACACCTCTGATTCATGGGTTGCCTTCCCTGTGACCCCGTTTGCCATAGGGTATACGTATCCCTTTCCAGCCTTCACCCAAGCCTTCTTCTCCTTGACCGGCATATCTTACATCCAGGCCATGCCGATGATCTGGAGGGTTTTGTATACCCTTGAGAGGATCATCGAGCAAGAGGGGATAGACTTAGGTATGGCCGAGTTAGGTGAGCTGTACGATCTGACCACCTTTGGTTCCCATCGTTATCTGTTCAAACGTAGACCTGGGGAGGAGCATCCGATCTTCAAGGCTACCAAGAATGATACTAACTGGAAGCGGCGGTTCTTTTTTGTGAGGAGAGATACCATCCCTGATGGGAAGGATTTACCCAAGAAGTGGGCTACCCATGGTAGGATAGAGGATCCTGGGAAGGATCACCGTAGAACTTATCCTTTAGTATAAGGATCAATGACATTCTTTTGTTTTCTTGTTGTGCAACTATCTCCGTTTCACATCTTAGGTTGACTCCTGCTGCAAAAGAGAGACTCTTGGCCTTCAAGAAGCTTGATCCTGAAATAAGAACTTTCAAGATTACCACCCAGGATTCTCAGGAAGTATCCTCTGCTTCTGTCACAATGTCAAGTAAGTATCCTTATTTAAAGAGTAATTATATACTGGAATTCAAATTAAGTTAAAATACTTATCTTGTTTTGGTTGTGTAGGTGCTGGAAAATCCACCAAATCTGCCTCGAAGTTCAGCATCACTGATCTTACTAACGTCAGATCCTCTAAGAAGAAGACTCATGCTGCTAGCCCAACTGCTTCGGTCCCTAAAGCACGCCTCAGAGGAAAGGGAGGCAAGAAGAGAAAGACCTTCGAGGCTGAGGATCTGCAAGGCCTTCCCTTGATCCGCCAACAGTTCCTGGACTATTTTAATGAGGTAAGGATCACTGTCCCTGCTTACATATCCTGCTTGTTTGAGGATCATTTGGCTTCTGACATCATTCCTTTGTCTTCCTTGCAGAAATTTACTGAAATAGAAACCTATGTTGGCCACGTTGAGGATCAGGATAGCAAGATCGCTGATCTTCAACAAGTTACTGTGCTGAAAGACCTCAAGATAGCCGATCTTCAGAAGGAGCTCCAGGCCACCAAGAATGATGCTGCCAAGATGCTGATCAACTTTGACTATGAGAAGCACGAGATCACCCAAGATGCTAAGGTTTCTGCCGCCATAGCAATGTACAAGATCCAGCTGCAAATGGCCATGGAAGCTCAGGAACCTGCTTTTGACAAGAGCACCTGGGATGTGGAGGGCTGGAAAGCAAGGCTTGCTGAACTGGAGGACGATGAAGAGGCTGAGGAGATCTTGATGCTTGAGGCTGGAGGCAGTGGCAAGGATCAGGGTGGTGAGGCAAGTGGAGCTGGTGGTGATGATGCAGCGAAGGATTAAGCTGCAGGATTGGGCGATGAAGGAAATTTCTAGACATAGCCGGAGCCCAATTTTTTGTTTGTTTGTTTGGTGGTTGTTTGAACAATTTATGGTCTGTACTTATGAACAATAGTTTTAGGGTTAAGGATCAAGGATCCTTCAGACGATAGGTAGGTTTGCATATGGTGGAGGGATCCTCTGTTTGGGGGATGAAACCATTGTGATCCTGCCGCCTTTACTTTCCTGCACAACTTGAAAACCATTAATATGGACACCCTTTACCTACCCCAGCGGACGGGCCACGTATTGCTGGTAGATGCTCGGGGTAGGTAATTTTGACAACCTATGAAGGGTTAGTCTTCATGCTTAATAAATAAAATCTTAACTTTTGTCGCTTATCCTGTGTTGTTATCCTTCAAGTTCTTTTAATTTTTAATTGTCTTGATGTATACTTATTAAATAAGTTACTTTGAATAACTCAGATTGAAAGCATTTAGGATATGATCCATGATCAAATATCCTATAGTCGAAAAATCCCAAAAAGTAGTGTATGTTTTAAGGATCATAATTTCAGTTGTCAAAGTATAAGGGTTATTCAAATAAACAATGAATAAGATAAAAATAGTTAAGGATCATACCTGAGGATCCAAGTTAGGATCCTAACCATAATCAGGATAACTATAAGATAAACCTTAGAGAGAAATAAGGATCAGGGATCCTTAGTTGTTTAACTTCAAGTATCTGAAATAGAGCATAACTTGGGACTAAGCCAATATAAGATAAGAGTTAGTAACTGGGGACTAGCCCAAGGATAACTGGGGACAAGCCCAAGGATCGTATGTAAACTGGAGTATGGCCCTTACTGGCGACTATCCAAACTTAGTGACATGATAATGCCAAAACCTTAGTGTTTTGGTCAAAAATCACACAAGGATAATGCAACCAAACTCTCTGTTAACGGGGAATGATGCTTGTAATGATGAATAAAGAAAAGGATCACTTATATGTAAACTGTACAAGTGACACGAAGATTTATACAAGGAAAAAGCCCTTGATCAATGAATGATCTCCGGCATAAAAAACCTCGGGTGATGGAAACTACCGATCACCAAACTTCAATATAATAAACAATGTTTACAACTTCGGATGGTAACGAGCTAAGTACAAGGATCACTATGGTGTAGTATGCTAGAGCGTGTAAGAAATGTGTTCTCCTCTCCAAATGCTAGAGAGTGCCCTTTATATAAGTGTGTGTGGTTGAATTTAAGTAAGTCACCTAACTACTAGCTCGTTACCCCTTTAGAAACAGAAGTAAATTTAGCCTAACTAATTGCCCGTAATTTGTGCTAAGTTTCCATATTCTCCACAACGTCTATTTCTGGTTATGCATGTGCGAAATTAGCATGAAAGATTCCTTAATAACGTTGCCAAGACCAGGTCCAACTCGTAATTCCTGCAAAAACAACATTAAATTCAAAAAGAACAATCGTTAGTATGAGGATCCTTAGGATGATCCATTGTCCTGATCTTGAAGTTCTTCTGAGGATCACTATCTGCCACGGAAACCAGGATCATTATTAGGATATTAGGTAAGGGTCCCAGGTCATTAAAAATCCTGCCCTAACAATTGCCCCCAAAATATAAGGAGTAATTATATAATATTAACGAGTTATATTTTGCTGATCTTATCTGTAACTAACTCAACGGATATATAGCCGTTGTGAACGAACTATCCGTTGCAATCCTGACGTCACGGAGGTGACAACCCTACACAAATCATGATTATAAATAGAGATAGGGATAGGATCGTTTGCATTTAAAATCAAGAACTTCTCCCTTTATAACCGCAACCAGAGGATTGAACAGGTATTCCCCTTCATCTTCTCTCTTGCTTGCTCTGTTTTTCTTTTCGTATCTATTCCGTTCAAAATGTTGCTCCGGAATTCCCCTGCCAAGGATCTTCAGAAGGAAAGCCCCTTCAAGAGTCAAGGGATCATTACAAACTCTGCTAAAGAACGCTGTATCTTCACTGATCCTCAAATTGACAGGATTCGGTGCTGTTTTCCTGCAAATACTGTGTTCAAAGCCTATGATCCTTCTGCCCTGAGCGATCACACCTCCGATTCATGGGTTGCCTTTCCTGTGACCCAGTTTGCCATAGGTTACACGTATCCCTTTCCAGCCTTCACCTAAGCCTTCTTCTCTTTGACCGGCATATCTTATATCCAGGCTATGCCGATGATCTGGAGGGTTTTGTATACCCTTGAGAGGATCATCGAGCAAGAGGGGATAGACTTAGGTATGGCCGAGTTAGGTGAGCTGTACGATCTGACCACCTTTGGTTCCCATCGTTATCTGTTCAAACGTAGACCTGGGGAGGAGCATCCGATCTTTAAGGCTACCAAGAATGATACTAACTGGAAGCGGCGGTTCTTTTTTTGTAAGGATAGATACCATCCCTGATGGGAAGGATTTACCCAAGAAGTGGGCTACCCATGGTAGGATAGAGGATCCTGGGAAGGATCACCGTAGAACTTATCCTTTAGTATAAGGATCACTGACATTCTTTTGTTTTCTCGTTGTGCAGCTATCTCCGTTTCTCATCTTAGGTTGACTCCTGCTGCAAAAGAGAGACTTTTGGCCTTTAAGAAGCTTGATCCTGAAATAAGAACTTTCCAGATTACCACCCAGGATTCTCAGGAAGTATCCTCTGCTTCTGTCACAATGTCAAGTAAGTATCCTTATTTAAAGAGTAATTATATAATGAGAGTCAAATAAAATTAAGATACTTATCTTGTTTTGGTTGTGTAGGTGCTGGAAAATCCACCAAGTCAGCTTCGAAGTTCAGCATCACCGATCTCACTAACGTCAAATCCTCAAGGAAGAAGACTCCTGCTAGCCTAAGTGCTTCTATCCCCATGGCACCTATCAGAGGAAAGGGAGGCAAGAAGAGAAAGGCCTCCGAAGCCGAGGATTTGCAAGGTCTGCCCCTGATCCGCCAACAGTGTCTGGATTACTTCAACGAGGTAAGGATCACTGTCCCTGCTTGTGTATCCTGCTAGTTTTGAGGATCACTTGGTTCTGATGTTATCCTAGTCTTCCTTGCAGAAATTTGCTGAGATAGAGACATATGTTGGCCACGTTGAGGATCAGGATCGCCAGATTGCTGATCTTCAACAGGTTGCAGTGCTGAAGGATCTCAAGATAGCCGATCTTCAGAAGGAGCTCCAGGCCACCAAGAATGAAGCTGCCAAAATGCTGATCAACTTTGACTATGAGAAGCATGAGATCACCCAGGATGCTAAGGTCTCCGCTGCTATAGCGATGTACAAGATACAGCTGCAAATGGCCATGGAAGCTCAGGATCCTGCTTTTGACAAGAGCACCTGGGATGTCGAAGGCTGGAAGGCTAGGCTGGCTGAACTGGAGGATGATGAAGAGGCTGAGGAGATCCCGATGCTTGAGGGTGGAGGCACTGGCAAGGACCAAGGTGGTGAGGCAAGCGGAGCTGGTGGTGATGGTGCAGCGAAGGATTGAGCTGCAGGATTGGGCGATGATGGAAATTTCGAGACTTAGCCGGAGCCCAATTTTTTTTTTTGTTTGGTGGTTGTTTGTTTGAACAGTTTGATGGTTTGTACTTTGAACAATAGTTTTTAGGGTAAGGATCTATGATCCTTTGAACAATAGGTAGGATAATAGGTGGTGGAGGGATCCTCTGTTTGGGGGATGAAGCCACTTGTTATTCTGCCGACCTTTATTTCCTGCACTGCTATGACCACATGAACAATGGACACCCTTTGCCAACCCATGTGGACGGGCCACGTTTTGCTGGTAGAAACGTGGGTTGGCAATTTTGACAACCTTAAAGGGTTAAATATTTTGTGAATGAATAAAACTTTAACTTTTGACTTATCTTGTGATGTTATCCTTGTATATCCTTTAAACTTTCAATTGTTTTGATTTATACTTGTCTGAGTAAGAAAAGTTAAGCAAATTATGTTTAAGAAATTTAGGATATGATCCAGGATCAAATATCCTATAGTCGAAAACTTCCAAAAAGTAGTTAATTTTAAGGATCATAGGTTCAGTTGTCAAAGTGCAGGGGTTATTCAAAATAATGAATAAAATCAAAACAGTTAAGGATCATACCTTAGAATCCAAGTTAGGATCCTAACCTTTAATACTATAATCAGGATAACCATAAGAAAAACCTTAGTGGATAATAAGGATTGAGGATCCTTAGTTGTTTAACTTCGAAAACCTGAAAATAGAATATAACTTGGGACTAAGCCAATATAAAAGACAAGTTAGTAACTGGGGACAAGCCCAACAATTCTGGGGACAAGCCCAAAGGATAACTGGGGACAAGCCCAAAGGATAACTGGGGACAAGCCCAAAGATCACTGGGGACAAGCCCAAGGATCGTATGTAAACTGGAGTATGGCCCTTACTGGCGACTATCCAAACTTAGTGACATGATAATGCCAAAACCTTAGCTAACGTGAAAAAATTAGAAACCTTAGGAACGGATGTATGGTACGTCTACCATTATACGTAGGATCCTAGGTATAGCCAGTACAATGGAATTATCAGCCCCTAAAGCGAGTACTGGTCCCAAAGACTTGAACTATACCAGGATCATCGTGCGCTACAGGCGAAACTGCGGACAAGCCCAAGGATAACTGGGGACAAGCCCAAACAACTGGGGTTGAACCCAAGGATCTGAATTGCTTCTGAAGATTATCAACAATACGCTAAGGATACCTGGGCTATCAGAACTCAAAATCTTGTGAGAGAAGGATGAAGGATACATGATCCTTATCCTTAAATAAGAAAATAAGAAAATGAAATAGTTCAGGATTAGGACATTACCAGGGTAAGGATCATTGACACCTTAGGGATCCTTCAAGGGTACTTCTAATGTAAGGATCATATGTGCCAGGAGGATCCTGCTCACATGAAATATTTCTTCAAGTGGACAGCATTCCAGGCTCTTGGTAACAAATTACCTTCCATGGTTAGCAATCTATATGCCCCCTTTCCTGCTTCGGCTTCAATCAAATAAGGGCCTTCCCATTTTGGTGCCAATTTCCCATCAGCAGGATTGGTGGTATTCTGGAATGCTTTTCTCAATACCATATCCCCAACTTGGAATTTCCTTATCCTGACATTTTTGTTGTAAGCACCAGCCATTCTTTGTTGGTAGCTAGCCATCCTTATCCTAGCCAGATCCCTGATTTCCTCAATAGTATCCAAGTCTTGAGCCAGGTTTTCATCATTCTCCTCAGGATCACGGGTACTTATTCTAGCAGTTGGAACCACCATTTCTGTTGTGATCACTGATTCTGCCCCGAATACCAAAGAGAATGGTGTTTGACCAGTAGCATTCTTGGGGGTTGTCCTATCAGCCCAAAGCAAATAAGGTAATTCTTCTGCCCATTTCCCTTTCTTGGATCCAAGTTTCTTCTTCAAATTGTTGATGATGATCTTGTTGGATGATTCTCCTTGACCATTAGCTTGTGGGTGGACTGGTGTTGATGTTATCATCTTAATCCCCCAGCTGTCACAAAAGTTAGTAGTTCTGCTCCCAATAAATTGGGAACCATTATCACATATAATTTCAGAAGGAATGCCAAATCTAGTTATAATATTTCTCATAATAAAGGATATAACTTCCTTCTCTCTGACTTGGGCAATAGCTCTAGCCTCTATCCACTTGGAGAAGTAATCAGTCATAGCAAGCATGAACACTTTTCCACCAGGTGCCTTAGGGAGCTTGCCAACTATATCCATCCTCCATCTCATAAATGGCCAAGAGGAGGATATAGGATGTAGAAATTCAGCCGGCTGATGAAGGATATTGTTGTGTCTTTGACAAGGATCACACTTCTTAGCATACTCCACAGCATCCCTTTTCATAGTTGGCCAGTAGTATCCTGTCCTTAAGATCCTTGAGAACCATGCCCTGCCCCCAGTGTGGTTTCCGCAATCTCCTTCATGGAAGTCTTTTAAAACTTCTTGAACTTCAGGATCCTCGATACATCTCGAATATGGTCCTGCAAGAGATCGCTTATACAACATATTATTTAAGATTGTGAATTGAGATACCTTAATTCTGAAAGCCCTAGGATTTTCTCCCATAGGAATCTCCCCGTGTTGTAAGTATCTCATGATTGGTGAGATCCATGATCCTGAACAGGATTGAGTATCCTCACTAGGGATCATTGTAGAATCCTCTTCTATTTCCATGGTTACTTGATTTTCAACAGCAGGGGTCAGGATATGGATGATGGGGATACTTATATCCTCTGGGATCTACAAGGATGATCCTAGATTAGCCAATGCATCAGCTTCTGTATTTTCTTCCCTTGGTACCTGTGTCAAACTAAAGAAAACAAAGGAGAGTGCCAATTCTTTGACTATCTCTAAATATTTGGTTAGTTTTTTACCTTTAATAGCATAGGATCCATTAAAGTGATTAGTGATTAACAATGAATCCACGTATACCTCAAGATACCTGATCCCCATATGCTTAGCAATTTGCAAACCAGCAATCAAGGCTTCATATTCAGCCTCATTGTTAGTGGCTTGGAAGTCACAAGCTATGGAGTGGGGTATTATGTCCCCCTGTGGCGATTTTAGTAGTATACCAAGCCCCGTGCCTTTAACATTTGAGGATCCATCAGTATGTAGTATCCAAGGATCCTTGGTCTCATCCATGTGCTGGACTTCCAATTCGGCTTCCTTTTGTAAATCACTACTTAAATCAGCCACAAAGTCTGCTAATGCTTGGGATTTGATGGCTGTTCTAGGCTCATATCTTATATCATAGGCACTAAGCTTTACTGCCCACTTAGCCATCCTTCCGGACATCTCTGGTTTCCTGAGGACATTCTTAATTGGAAAATTAGTTCTAACAACAATAACATGAGTTTCAAAATAATGTCTTAATTTAGTAGATGCCATAATCAGTTCAAGAATAAGTTTTTCAAGGTGTGAATACCTGGATTCAGCATCAAGTAAACTCTTACTTACATAATAGACAGGATATTGTGTACCTTCATGATCCTTAACAAGGACTGCACTTACTGTTTTTGAGGATACCGCAAGATATAAGGATAACACATTTCCTTTTTCTGGTTTCATCAACGCTGGAGCTGAGGACAGGTATTCTTTGAGGGCTTGTAAAGCACTTTCATGCTTCTCAGTCCATTCGAATTTCTTGTTCTTTCTTAGGATATCATAGAATTCTTTACACTTTTCTGAGGATTTGGATATAAATCTGTTTAAAGCTGCTATCCTGCCTGTTAGCCTTTGCACATCCTTAGCGTTGGCAGGAGATTTAATATTCACTAATGTTTTGATTTGTTCCGGGCTTGCTTCAATGCCCCTCTTGGTTACCATATATCCTAAGAATTTACCTGCCTTTACACCAAAGTGACATTTTGAAGGATTAAGCTTCATGTTATATCTGTCAAGGATATCAAATGCTTCCTCCAAGCCTCTTAGGTGATCCTCAGCTTTTATGGATTTTACCACCATATCATCTATGTACACCTCCATAGTCTGTCCAATCTGATCCTTGAACATCATATTCACCAGTCTTTGATATGTTGCACCTGCATTCCTTAATCCAAACGGCATAGCAATATAACAATATAAACCGGTTGGGGTCATAAAAGCCGTATCCTCTTGGTCAGATGGTTCCGTCTGAATTTGTTGGAATCCAGATGAAGCATCCATAAAGGTTAACAGTTCATGACTTGCCGTTGCATCCACCATGGAGTCAATGTGGGGTAATGGGAAAGGATCCTTGGGACATGCCCTCGACACATACCCTCCACTTTCCATTTTTCTTTTGAACAACAACCACATTGGCTAGCCATCTTGGATATTTTATTTCTCTAATCATACCTGCTCGTAGCAATCTCTCTACCTCTTCCTGGATAATGGCATTTCTTTCTGGTGCAAACTTCCTCCTTTTTTGATGGATTGGTTTGAATGACCTGTCAATGCCAAGTTTGTGAGTGATAATATCCTTAGATATACCTGTCATATCCTCATGTTTCCATGCAAAGGTAGATTTTCTTCTTTTGAGGAAGGATACGAGGTCTTCTTTCATCTTGCCAAGGATCCCTGATCCGATATAGATTTTGGATTCAGGATCATCAGGATCCATGAGGATTTCATCCACATCCTGCTCTCTTGCCTCCAAGACACCCCTTGGAGGATACTTTAATTGCTATTGCTCCCTTGATTTCGAGGCTGGTTTCATTGATGAGGTGTAACAATCCTTAGCCTCCTGCTGATCACTATCGATCTTGACTATTCCCCAAGGGCTAGGGAGCTTCACACATTGATGGTAGGTGGATGGGACTGCCTTCATATCGTGTATCCAGGGCCTTCCAAGGATAACATTACAACAAGATAAACAGTCAATAACACAAAATTTTTGATAATTATGTAATCCTTCCACATAAATTGGGAGTTTGATGTCCCCCAGGGTTCTCTGAGTTTCTCCACTAAATCCTACAAGCACGGAGGATCTTGGTGTGATATCTGATTCAGGGATACCCATTTTCTTCAGAACATCAAGCTGGATAATGTTTACTGAGCTTCCTCCGTCAATATGGATCCTGCGGACAAAATGGTTAGAAATAAAGAGAGTAATAACTAAACTATCATGATAAGGATCCTGGATGTCTACGCGATCATCCTCATCAAAGGTTATCACTTTTCCTTCCGAGACACTTGATGTTCGAATAGGTCTTTCTCCATTATCCATTTTAGCTTCCTTTGCATGCCTTTTAGCTACTGAGAAGGATGTACCACAGATGTCTGATCCTCCAGAAATAAAGTTTATCACTTGTCCATCTGCCGGAGGAGCTGGAGCTTTTTCAGGGATCCTTTCAGGATCCTGAGTCCTTGGCTTTTTTCTTCCCAACAACTCTTTTAAATGCCCCTTGCTCAACAGATATCCAATTTCCTTTCTCAATGCGATGCATTCCTCTGTTAAATGCCCAAAATCCTCATGGTATGCACACCACTTTGATTTGTCTTTAATTGCGGCTGGTTTGTCATTTTTTCAGGGCCATCTGGCTTTTTCTCCGAGATTCTGCATTGCAAGGATTAGTTCATGGTTATCAACGGAAAAACAATATTCAGAAATCGGAGGATAATCCTCATCATCCTCTTCTTGGTCAACAGCATGCACGTTCTGGTTGTCAGTTCTGTTATAGGATTTGAATTTGTTGTTTTTGAAAGAGGATCCTTGCTTTTCTTGTTTTGAGGATCCTGCTTGTCTCTCCTGGATCCTCTTGTCATCCTCTAGCCGGATGAACCTGAGTGCCCGAGTCCTTACTTCGTCTAGGTTCCTGCATGGTGTCATAACAAGATCATCATAGAACAATGAATCCCTAAGCAATCCCATTTTGAAGGCCTCAACAGCCGTGGCTATATCCAAGTTGGGAATGTCCAAGGATTCTTTGCTAAATTTGGTTATGTAATCCCTTAATGATTCATTATGACCCTGAGTTATCCTATATAAATCACTAGTGAAACGTTCAAATTTTCTGCTACAAGAAAATTGATTATTGAATAAGTTAACTAGGTTAGCAAATGAAGTAATAGAGTAAGGGGGAAGACTTAGCAGCCATTTGAGAGCTGATCCAGTAAGAGTGGATCCAAATCCCTTGCATAGGCATGCTTCCTTTAACCTTTCTGGAATCGGATTGATCTCCATCCTTTCCCTGTATTGTGCTATGTGTTCCTCAGGATCCGTTGAACCATCATACAGCTTCATAGTTGGAATATGGAATCTTTTGGGTATCTCAGCATCACAAATTGGTGGTGTAAAACGAGATACCTTATGGCTTCCATCTGCAATCTCCGGGATAGGTTTCACCACCCCTGGAACACTTGATATCATATCCTTCAGTTTCTGCAGTTCTTTGGCTATAGCATGGTTGATACCTGCATCCTGCATGAATCCATGGTTAGTGGTAAGAGAATTTTTAAAAGTGTTACCTCCCATTGGGTTCAAGTTAGGAATACTGGATGTGAATCCATATTGCTGGGACTCTGGGAGGATGGAGGGACCAGTGGAAGCAATGGTCTGCATTGGAATAAAATTTCCTTGATGGACATCTGAACTTCCTGTCTGCAAACTCTTCAAGGATCCTGGCATCTGGAGGGATCCCTGAAACTGAGATGATCCTGGAACGAAGGAGGATCCTTGAACCTGGGATGATCCTGGAACAAAGGAGGATCCTTAAACCTGGGATGATCCTGGAACAAAGGAGGATCCTTGAACCTGCTGCGCTCCTGAGTAGGCTCCTGAATTCACGAAGGATCCCATATGCTGAGGATAGGATCCTGCTGGCTGGAAATATGAACCTGATGCCTGAGTCACTGTTGCTGAGCCGAAGTGCACTCCTCTTGGTCCACCCACATGTTGAATGTCTGGGATCTCTGATGGCTAAGAAGTAATCATCGGAGTATCAAAATTCAAAGATTTGGGCACCAGTGGAGAATGATCCTCTGCCGTTTTCTTTTGTCTCTTGAGATCTCCGATTTCCTTGAGGATCCTGTCATTAGTTTCATCCTGCCACTGAATACGATCCCTCATCTGCAAAATCAAAGTAAACATATCACTAGTACTGGGAGCAGAAGAAGTTGGAGCAGAAGAAGATGGACGTTTAGAGAAAATGGGAGTAGGTCTCTTCTCAGCATTTTTCTGAGATCCAGCAGGTGGTGGAGGCAAAGGTGGAATGCTCTGAGATGAATTGACTGCAGACATCGCTGTAGAGGTATTCTTCAACGATGAAGCCATGTATGCAACGATCCGGAATGATCACCAACGGGAAACTTTCTTATGAATGAAGCACCAATTGCCCCACGGTGGGCGCCAAACTGTTTTGGTCAAAAATCACACAAGGATAATGCAACCAAACTCTCTGTTAACGGGGAATGATGCTTGTAATGATGAATAAAGAAAAGGATCACTAATATGTAAACTGCACAAGTGACACAAATATTTATACGAGGAAAAAGCCCTTGATCAATGAATGATCTCCGGCATAAAAAACCTCGGGTGATGGAAACTACCGATCACCAAACTTCAATATAATAAACAATGTTTACAACTTCGGATGGTAACGAGCTAAGTACAAGGATCACTATGGTGTAGTATGCTAGAGCGTGTAAGAAATGTGTTCTCCTCTCCAAATGCTCGAGAGTGCCCTTTATATAAGTGTGTGTGGTTGAATTTAGGTAAGTCACCTAACTACTAGCTCGTTACCCCTTTAGAAACAGAAGTAAATTTAGCCTAACTAATTACCCGTAATTTGTGCTAAGTTTCCATATTCTCCACAACGTCTATTTCTGGTTATGCATGTGCGAAATTAGCGTGAAAGATTCCTTAATAGCGTTGCCAAGACCAGGTCCAACTCGTAATTCCTGCAAAACAACATTAAATTCAAAGAGAACAATCGTTAGTATGAGGATCCTTAGGATGATCCATTGTCCTGATCTTGAAGTTCTTCTGAGGATCACTATCTGCCACGGAAACAAGGATCATTATTAGGATATTAGGTAAGGATCACAGGTCATTAAAAATCCTGCCCTAACACTTAGCTAACGTGAAAACGTTAGAAACCTTTAGGAACGGATGTATGGTACGTCTACCATTATACGTAGGATCCTAGGTATAGCCAGTACAATGGAATTATCAGCCCCTAAAGCGAGTACTGGTCCCAAAGACTTGAACTATACCAGGATCATCGTGCGCTACAGGCGAAACTGGGGACAAGCCCAAGGATAACTGGGGACAAACCCAAACAACTGGGGTTAAACCCAAGGATCTGAATCGCTTCTGAAGATTATCAACAATATGCTAAGGATACCTGGACTATCAAAACTCAAAATCTTGTGAGAGAAGGATAAAGGATACATGATCCTTATCCTTAAATAAGACAATAAGAAAATGAAATAGTTCAAGATTAGGATATTACCAGAGTAAGGATCAATGACACCTTAAGGATCCTTCAAGGATACCTCTAATGTAAGGATCATATGTGCCAGGAGGATCCTGCTCACATGAAATATTTCTTCAAGTGGACAGCATTCCAGGCTCTTGGTAGCAAATCACCTTCCATGGTTAGCAATCTATATGCCCCCTTTCCTGCTTCAGCTTCAATCAAATAAGGGCCTTCCCATTTTGGTGCCAATTTTCCATCAGCAGGATTGGTGGTATTCTAGAATGCTTTTCTCAATACCATATCCCCAACTTGGAATTTCCTTATCCTGACATTTTTGTTGTAAGCACCAGCCATTCTTTGTTGGTAGCTAGTCATCCTTATCCTAGCCAAATCCCTGATTTCCTCAATAGTATCCAAGTCTTGAACCAGGTTCTCATCATTTTCCTCAGGATCACGGGTACTTGTTCTAGCAGTTGGAACCACCATTTCTGTTGGGATCACTGATTCTGCCCCAAATACCAAAGAGAATGGTGTTTGACCAGTAGCATTCTTGGGGGTTGTCCTATCAGCCCAAAGCACATAAGGTAATTCTTCTGCCCATTTCCCCTTCTTGGATCCAAGTTTTTTCTTCAAATTGTTGATGATGATCTTGTTGGATGATTCTGCTTGACCATTAGCTTGTGGGTGGACTGGTGTTGATGTTATCATCTTAATCCCCCAGCTGTCACAAAAGTTAGTAGTTCTGCCCCCAATAAATTGGGAACCATTATCACATATAATTTCAGAAGGAATGCCAAATCTAGTTATAATATTTCTCTTAATAAAGGATATAACTTCCTTCTCTCTGACTTGGGCAAAAGCTTCAGCCTCTATCCACTTGGAGAAGTAATCAGTCATAGCAAGCATGAACACTTTTCCACCAGGTGCCTTAGGGAGCTTGCCAACTATATCCATCCCCCATCTCATAAATGGCCAAGAGGAGGATATAGGATATAGAAATTCAGTCGGCTGATGAAGGATATTGCTGTGTCTTTGGCAAGGATCACACTTATTAGCATACTCCACAGCATCCCTTTTCATAGTTGGCCAGTAGTATCCTGTCCTTAAGATCCTTGAGAACAATGCCCTGCCCCCAATGTGGTTTCCACAATCTCCTTCATGGAAGTCTTTTATAACTTCTTGAACTTCAGGATCCTCGATACATCTTAAATATGGTCCTGCAAGAGATTGCTTATACAACATATTATTTAAGATTGTGAATTGAGATACCTACAAGTGGTTGTTATCAACACAAATTCATTTTCCGGAAAAATCATTTTGATTAAAACAAACTTAAGTGTTTTGAAATCTAAATGAGAAAATGATTTGTGAAAGGGGGAGTTCAGATTGTTTATGCCTAGTGGATGGCGATTTGATGTGATTCAGTGTCAGTTGTCAAGTTTCTGTACAGTTTATTGTTGCTTTTTATATTTCTAGGAGGTCAAATATCTAGAAGTTTTCAAATTTTCTTTAAAATGTGTTTGCATTTTAGGGGGAGTAGGGAAATTTCAGAAAATCCAAAAACATTTGAAAATTTGAAAAAGCCAAAAACATGATAAAATTCAAAAATGAGTTTTTGTTGCGAAAAAGAGGAAATGATAGTACATCAGTGGACTATCACGGCACGCTAAAGAAATGTAAAGTTAAAAAGTGATAAACAATCTTACTGCGGATGTGTCAGTAGATTTTCGCACAATTAGTAAATTGAAACGAGATATAAACCTAAATCAAACTTGCTTAATTCGTGGGTAACTATTCTTGAATATATGGGTAACCCCCGAAATCTTGTTTGAAAGGTCCCATATTCTGAGATACTAGGTCTTTATACTCAGTGATATCTGGGGTATTATCCCGGGACTTCTGCTGTATGGAAGTACTGACCTAGTCCCCGGATAATACTTTCTGCTAATGCTTGAAAAAGCATCACCCTCAGCATGCTGATGAAACAATAAAATTGACAGTCGCTGCTGTTGAAATGCAAAAAGATCCTCTAAAGGGGACCCACCAAAAGTCGAGCCGTCATTTCTCTGCTGAACGGAAGTTCTGACCTGATCTCTCACGGTTTCGCATCTAACCATTTTACAGATATCAGCTGTGGTATACTCACCTGTAAGACTGAATATTTGGGATCTGGATACGGGAGTATATTCAAGTGGAGTGATACACAAATAAGTTTAAGTCTCTAAAACATTAATATCGTATCTCGAATCGATTGAAATTTGTGTTGAGAATTTAAGAGGACAAACATACTGACAATCTAGGTAAATTGTTTAAAGCTTAAAATGAAATCAAGCTTAACGGTGTTGGTGATTTGTCTCATAAACTGATATGATCCTCTTGCACAGACTCACAAAATCAGTGTATGTAAATATTGCATTTCTTTATGTTTTATTTGCATGTGGTGTCAACAAATGTCTCTCAGAAAATCCAAAAAGATTTTGTGTGTGTTTTAGCATGATTTTTGAAAAAGTCAAAAAGATTTTCGACAACTGATATTGGAAATCTGAATTTCAAAATTCCGAGTGCTAAACATGATGAACAGAATTTGAGGGGTAGTGTTTGTGTAAATCTAACTGTTTTCGTTAAATCTAGTCTTCTTCAAGTGGTTCATCATAGATTGTTCTTGAGGGGAGTAAAATTGTTGGTGTATAGTTGTTGAAATCAATTTGCAAAAGAAATTTACTTTGAGGTAGAGTGTATGCAGGAAAGCCAGGCGTCGATCCTGAAGATGTTACTGAAGATGTGAATACCAGTAAATCGAGAGGGGGAGTCTGTAGATAGCGAAAGAAAAGCTCGAAGACTGATCAAGACTGAAGATGTGAAGATACAACATGGTGTGACTCGATAGTCGACTCCATCAACATCTGAGGGGGAGTTTGTTGGTGCACTACATCTGCTGATTACGTCTTGTATCGAGTCATTATCTTAGAACGTTAGATCTAGGCACGTAATACGAGAAATTATGAGATTGTACAGGTTTATAGTGTTTGGATCGCTCATAGGTACATAGTGATAGTGGAACGCTCGTATGACACTATCTTGGGTCGCTTATGTGTCAACTTTCTGGACCGCTTTTACGACATGTATATGGACCGCTTATTGGGCCTGTCCAATAAGCGGTTCCAGTTGCCTATAAATACCTTATGAGCGGATTCATTTGTAACGGTTCCTGATTTTCGTACCGAAGTGCTGCCGGATCGAAAACAGGTTGTACTCATCGTCAAATCAATAGAAAAGGAGTTTAAAGTGTTATACGAGCTATTCCTACGTCATCTACTTGTTTTCCGCACCTGTACTTGACGAAAACACCTCTGAACGACTCGTTCGGGTCGCCAAACGATCCTACAGAACAGGTATTCCCCTTCTCCTTCTCTCTTGCTTACTCTGTTTTTCTTTCTTTTTCCATCGTCTTGTAAAAAATGTTGCTCCGGAATTCTCCCAGTAAGGATCCTAAGAATAATAGCCCCTTGAAGGGTCAAGGGATCATCAAGGATTCCCCCACCGAGAGGTGTTGTTTTACTGATTCTCAGATTGACAAAATCCGTCATTGTTTTCCGGCGAACACCTTCTTTAAATCTTTCAACCCTACCGCTTTGAGCGATTATATCTCTGAGACTTGGGTAGCTTTCCCGGTCACTCCTTTCATGATAGGATACTCATATCCTTTCCCTCAGTTCACCGAGTCTTTTTTCTCCCTTACCGGCATCTGCTATATCCAGGCTATGCCGATGATCTGGAGGGTTTTATACACCCTTGAAAGGATCATCGAACAAGAAGGGATTGATCTGGGTATGGCGGAGTTGGGTGAGATGTATGATCTTACAACTTTTGGATCCCACCGGTACTTGTTCAAATGAAAAGCTGGAGAGGAGCACCCTGTTCTCAAGGTTACCAAAAATGATGTGAACTGGAAGCGGCGGTTCTTTTTTGTGAAGCGAGATACCATCCCTGATGGGAAGCATCTGCCCAAGAAGTGGGCTACCCATGGTAGGGTAGAGGATCCTGGAAGGATCACCATAGAACTTATTCCTTAGCATAAGGATTACTGATGTTCTGTTATTTTCTTGTTGTGCAGCTATCTCCGTTTCTCATCTGAAGTTGACACCTGCTGCAAAAGAGAGGCTCCTGGCCTTTAAGAAGCTTGATCCTGAAACAAGAACTTTCCAGGTTACCACCCAGGATTCTCAGGAAGTATCCTCTGCCTCTGTCACAATGTCAAGTAAGTATCCTTATTTAAGGAGTATTTATATAATGAGAGTCAAATAATATTAGAATACTTATCTTGTTTTGGTTGTGTAGGTGCTAGAAAATCCTCTAAGTCTGCTTCAAAGTTCGGCATCGATGATCTTACTAATGTCAAATCTGCAAGGAAGAAGACTCCTGCTGCTAGCCCAACTGCTTCAGCCCCTAAAGCACCAATCAGGGGAAAAGGAAGCAAGAAGAGAAAGGCCTCTGAGGATTTGCAAGGTCTGACCCTGCTTCGCCAACAGTGTCTGGATTACATCAGCGAGGTAAGGATCACTGTCCCGTTTGTGTATCCTGCTGGTCTAAGGATTACTTGGTTTCTGACATTATTCCTTGTCTTCCTTGTAGAAATTTGCTGAAGTAGAGACATATGTCGGCCATGTTGAGGATCAGGATCGCCAGATTGCTGACCTTCAACAGGTTGGGGTGTTGAAGGATCTCAAGATAGCCGATCTTCAGAAGGAGCTCCAGGCCACCAAGAATGATGCTGCCAAGATGCTGATCAACTTTGACTATGAGAAGCACGAGATCACCCAGGATGCCAAGGTTTCTGCCGCGATAACTATGTACAAGATCCAGCTGCAGATGGCTGCGGAGGCTCAGGATCCTGCTTTTGACAAGAGCACCTGGGATGTCGAAGGCTGGAAGGCTAGGCTGGCTGAACTGGAGGATGATGAGGAGGCTGAGGAGATTCCGATGCTTGAGGGCGGAGACATTGGCAAGGATCAGGGTGGAGAGGCAAGTGGAGCCGGTGGTGATGGTGCAGCGAAGGATTGAGCTGCAGGATTGGGCAATGATGGAAATTTCTAGACATAGCCGGAGCCCAATTTTTTTTTGTTTGGTGGTTTGTGATGTTTTAAAACAATTATGGTCTGTATTTGAACAATAGTTTAGGGTTGAGGATCTAGGATCCTGTGAACAATAGGTAGGATTACATATGGTGAAGGGATCCTCTGTTTGGGGGATGAAGCCATTGTGATCCTGCCGCCTTTTAATTTCCTGCATGCTATGACCGCACAAACAATGGACACCCTTTGCCAACCCATGTGGACGGGCCACGTTTTGCTGGTAGAAACGTGGGTTGGCAATTTTGACAACTTTTGAAAGGGTTAAATATTTAATAAATAAAACTTTTAACTTTTGACTTATCCTGTGATGTTATCCTTGTATATCTTTTATTCTTTCAATTGTTTTGATTTATGCTTGTCTGAGTAAGAAAAGTTAAGCAAATTATGTTTAAGAAATTTAGGATACGATCCAGGATCAAGTATCCTATAGTTGAAAACTTCCAAAAAGTAGTTCATGTTAAGGATCATAGGTTTCGTTGTCAAGGTCTAAGGGTTATTCAAATGAATAATGAATGAAATTAAAAATAGTCAAGGATCATACCTGAGGATCCAAGTTAGGATCCTAACCTTTAATCAGGATAACCATAAGTAATACTTTAATGGATAATAAGGATTAAGGATCCTTAATTGTTTAACTTCGAAAAGCTGAAAAATAGAATATAACTTGGGACTAAGCCAATATCATAGATAAGTTAGTAACTGGGGACAAGCCCAAAGGATCACTGGGGACAAGCCCGAAGGGTAACTGGGGACAAGCCTGAAGGATAACTGGGGACAAGCCCAAGGATCGTATGTAAACTGGAGTATGGCCCTCACTGGCGACTATCCAAACTTAGTGACATGAAAATGCCAAAACCTTAGCTAACGTGAAAACGTTAGAAACCTTAGGAACGGATGTATGGTACGTCTACCATTATACGTAGGACCCTAGGTATAACCAGTACGATGGGGTTATCAGCCCCTAAAGCGAGTACTGGTCCCAAAGACGTGAACTATACCAGGATCATCGTGCGCTACAGGCGAAAACTGGGGACAAGCCCAAGGATAACTGGGGACAAGCCCAAATAACTGGGGTTGAACCCAAGGATCTGAGTTGCTTCTGAAGATTGTCGACATTATGCTTAAGGATACCTTGACTTATCAGAACTCAAAATCTCGTGAGAGAAGGATGAAGGATATATGATCCTTATCCTTAAATAAGAAGATATGTAAATAAGAGTTCAAGCTTAGGACATTACCAGAGTAAGGATCATTGATGCTTCAGGGATCCTTGAAGGATACTTCCAATGTAAGGATCATTCATGCCAGAAGGATCCTGCTCCCATGAAATATTTTTTCAAGTGGACAGCATTCCAGGCTCTTGGTAACAGATTACCTTCCATGGTAAGCAATCTATATGCCCCCTTTCCTGCTTCGGCTTCAATCAAATAAGGGCCTTCCCATTTTGGTGCCAATTTCCCATCAGCAAGATTGGTGGTATTTTGGAATGCTTTTCTCAATACCATATCCCCAACTTGGAATTTCCTTATCCTGACATTTTTGTTGTAAGCACCAGCCATTCTTTGTTGGTAGCTAGCCATCCTTATCCTAGCCAGATCCCGGATTTCTTCAATAGTATCCAAGTCTTGAGCCAGGTTTGCATCATTCTCCTCAGGATCACGGGTACTTGTTCTAGCAGTTGGAACCACCATTTCTGTTGGGATCACTGATTCTGCCCCAAACACCAAAGAGAAGGGTGTTTGACCAGTAGCATTCTTGGGGGTTGTCCTATCAGCCCAAAGCACATAAGGCAATTCCTCTGCCCATTTCCCCTTCTTGGATCCAAGTTTCTTCTTCAGATTGTTGATGATGATCTTGTTGGATGATTCTGCTTGACCATTGGCTTGTGGGTGGACTGGTGTTGATGTTATCATCTTAATCCCCCAACTGTCACAAAAGTTAGTAGTCCTGCTCTCAATAAATTGGGAACCATTATCACATACAATTTCAGAAGGAATGCCAAATCTAGTTATAATGTTTCTCTTAATAAAGGATATAACTTCATTCTCTCTAACTTGGGCAAAAGCTTCAGCCTCTATCCACTTGGAGAAGTAGTCAGTCATAGCAAGAATGAACACTTTTCCACCAGGTGCTTTAGGGAGCTTGCCAACTATATCCATCCCCCATCTCATGAATGGAGAAGAGGATGGTATAGGATGTAGAAATTCAGCCGGCTGATGAAGGATATTGCTGTGTCTTTGACAAGGATCACACTTCTTAGCATACTCCACAGCATCCCTTTTCATAGTTGGCCAGTAGTATCCTGTCCTTAAGATCCTTGAGAACAATGCCCTGCCCCCAGTGTGGTTTCCACAGTCTCCTTCATGGAAGTCTTTTAAAACTTCTTGAACTTCAGGATCCTCGATACATCTCAAATATGGTCCTGCAAGAGATCGCTTATACAACATATTACTTAAGATTGTGAATTGAGATACCTTAATTCTGAAAGCCTTTTTCTCCCACAGGAATCTCCCCGTGTTGTAAGTATCTCATGATTGGTGAGATCCATGATCCTGAACAAGATTGAGTATCCTCACTAGGGATCATTGCAGTATCTTCTTCTATTTCCATGGCCACCTGATTTTCAATAGCAGGAGCCAGGATATGGATGATGGGGATACTTATATCCTCTGGGATCTTCAAAGATGATCCTAGATTGGCCAATGCATCAGCTTCTGTATTTTCCTCCCTTGGTACCTGTGTCAAACTGAAGGAAACAAAGGAGAGTGCCAATTCTTTGACTATCTCTAAATATTTGGTTAGTTTTTCACCTTTAACAGCATAGGATCCATTAAAGTGATTAGTGATTAGCAATGAATCCACGTATACCTCAAGATACCTGATCCCCATATGCTTAGCAATTTGCAAACCAGCGATTAAGGCTTCATATTCAGCCTCATTATTAGTGGCTTGGAACTCACAAGCTATGGAATGGGGTATTATGTCCCCCTGTGGCGATTTTAGTAGTATACCAAGCCCCGTGCCTTTAACATTTGAGGATCCGTCAGTAAGTAGTATCCAAGGATCCTTGGTTTCATCCAGCTGCTGGACTTCCAATTCGGCTTCCTTTTGTAAATCACTACTGAAATCAGCCACAAAGTCTGCTAATGCTTGGGATTTGATGGCTGTTCTAGGCTCATATCTTATATCATGGGAACTAAGCTTTACTGCCCACTTAGCCATTCTTCCGGACATCTCTGGTTTCCTGAGGACATTCTTAATTGGAAAATTAGTTCTAACAACAATAACATGGGTTTCAAAATAATGTCTTAGTTTAGTAGATGCCATAATCAGTGCAAGAATAAGTTTTTCAAGGTGTGAATACCTGGATTCAGCATCAAGTAAACTCTTACTTACATAATAGACAGGATATTGTGTACCTTCATGATCCTTAACAAGGACTACACTTACTGCTTTTGAGGATACCGCAAGGTATAAGGATAACACATCTCCTTTTTCTGGTTTCATCAATGCTGGGGCTGAGGACATGTATTCTTTTAGGGCTTGTAAAGCATTCTCATGTTTTTCAGTCCATTCGAATTTCTTGTTCTTTCTTAGGATATCATAGAATTCTTTACACTTTTCTGAGGATTTGGATATGAATCTGTTTAGAGCTGCTATCCTGCCTGTTAGCCTTTGCACATCCTTAGCGTTGGCAGGGGATTTGATATTCACCAATGCTTTGATTTGTTCCGGGCTTGCTTCAATGCCCCTCTGGGTTACCATATATCCTAAGAATTTACCTGCTTTAACACCAAAGTGACATTTTGAAGGATTAAGCTTCATGTTATAATTATCAAGGATATCAAATGCTTCCTCCAAGTCCCTTAGGTGATCCTCAGCTTTTTTAGATTTCACCACCATATCGTCTATGTACACTTCCATAGTTTGTCCAATTTGATCTTTGAACATCATATTCACCAGCCTTTGATATGTTGCACCTGCATTTCTTAATCCAAAAGGCATAGCAATATAACAATATAAACCGGTTGGGGTCATAAAGGCCGTATCCTCTTGGTCAGATGGTTCCATCTGAATTTGTTGGAATCCAGATGATGCATCCATAAAGGTTAACAGTTCATGACCCGCCGTTGCATCTACCATGGAGTCAATGTGGGGTAATGGGAAAGGATCCTTGGGACATGCCTTATTCAAATCTGTGAAATCGACACATACCCTCCACTTTCCATTTTTCTTTTGAACAACAACCACATTGGCCAGCCATTTTGGATACTTCACTTCTCTGATCATACCTGCTCGTAGTAATCTTTCTACCTCTTCCTGGATAATGGCATTTCTTTCTGGTGCAAACTTCCTCCTTTTTTGATGGATTGGTTTAACTGACCTGTCAATGCCAAGTTTATGAGTGATAATATCATTAGATATACCTGTCATATCCTCATGTTTCCATGCAAAGGTAGATTTTCTTCTTTTGAGGAAGGATACTAGGTCTTCTTTCATTTTATCAAGGATCCCTGATCCGATGTAGATTTTGGATTCAGGATCATCAGGATCCAAGAGGATTTCGTCCACATCCTGCTCTCTTGCCTCCAAGACACCACTTGGAGGATACTTTAATTGCTATTGCTCCCTTGATTTCGAGGCTGGTTTCATTGATGAGGTGTAACAATCCTTAGCCTCATGTTGATCACTATCGATCTTGATTATTCCCCATGGGCTAGGGAGCTTCACACACTGATGGTAGGTGGATGGGACCGCCTTCGTATCGTGTATCCAGGGCCTGCCAAGGATAACATTACAACAAGACAAACAGTCAATAACACAAAATTTTTGATAATTATGTAATCCTTCCACGTAAATTGGGAGTTTAATGTCCCCAGGGTTTTCTTAGTTTCGCCACTAAATCCCACAAGCACGGAGGATCTTGGTGTGATGTCTGATTCAGGAATACCCATTTTCTTCAGAACATCAAGTTGGATAATGTTTACCGAACTTCCTCCGTCAATTAGGATCCTGCGGACAAAATGGTTAGAAATAAAAAGAGTAATAACTAAACTATCATGATGAGGATCCTGGATGTTGATTCTATCATCCTCATCAAAGGTTATCACTTTTCCTTCCGAGACACTTGATGTTCGTGTAAGTCTTTCTCCGTTATCCATTTTAGCTTCCTTTGCATGCCTTTTAGCTGCTGAGAAGGATGTACCATAGATGTCTGATCCTCCAGAAATAAAGTTGATCACTTGTGCATCTGCCGGAGGAGCTGGAGCTCTTTCAGGGATCCTTTCAGGATCCTGAGTCCTTTGCTTTTTTCTTCCCAACAATTCTTTCAAATGCCCCTTGCTCAGCAGATATCCAATTTCCTTTCGTAATGCGATGCATTCCTCTGTCAAATGCCCAAAATCCTCATGGTATGCACACCACTTTGATTTATCTTTAGCTGCGGCTGGTTTGTCATTTTTTCTGGGCCATCTGGCCTTTTCTCCTAGATTCTGCATTGCAAGGATTAGTTCATGGTTATCAACGGAAAAACAGTATTCAGAAATCGGAGGATAATCTTCATCATCCTCTTCTTGGTCAACAGCATGCACATTCTGGTTGTCAGTTCTGTTATAGGATTTGAATTTGTTGCTTTTGAAAGAGGATCCTTGCTTTTCTTGTTTTGAGGATCCTACTTGTCTCTCCTGGATCCTCTTGTCATCCTCTAGCCGGATGAACCTGAGTGCCCGAGATTTTACTTCGTCTAGGTTCCTGTATGGTGTCATAACAAGATCATCATAGAACAATGAATCCTTAAGCAATCCCATCTTGAATGCCTCAACAGCTGTGGCCACATCCAAGTTAGGAATATCCAAGGATTCTTTACTAAATTTGGTTATATAATCCCTTAATGATTCATTATGACCCTGAGTTATCCTGTATAAATCGCTAGTCAATCGTTCAAATTTTCTACTACAAGAAAATTGATTATTGAATAAGTTAACTAAATTAGCAAATGAAGTAATAGAGTAAGGGGGATGACTTAGCAACCATTTAAGAGCTGATCCAGTAAGAGTGGATCCAAATCCCTTGCACAAACAGGCTTCCTTTAACCTTTCTGGAATTGGATTGATCTCCATCCTCTCCCTGAATTTTGCTATGTGTTCCTCAGGATCCGTCCTACCATCATACAGCTTCATAGTAGGGATATGGAATCTTTTGGGTATCTCAGCATCACAAATTGGTGGTGCAAAACGAGATACCTTATGGCTTCCATCTGCAATTTCCGGGATAGGTTTGACTACCCCTGGAACACTTGATATCATATCCTTCACTTTCTGCAGTTCTCTGGCTATAGCATGGTTGATACCAGTATCCTGCATGAATCCATGGTCAGTGGTATGAGAATTATTAAAAGTGTTACCTCCCATCGGGTTCAAGTTAGGAACATTGGATGTGAATCCATATTGCTGGGATTTTGGGATGATGGAGGACCAGTGGAAGCAATGGTCTGCATCGGAATAAAATCTCCTTGATGGACATCTGGACTTCCTGTTTGCAAATTCTTCAAGGATCCTGGTATCTGAAGGGTTCCCTGAACATGGGATGATCCTGGAACGAAGGAGGATCCTTGAACCTGGGTTGATCCTGGAACGAAGGAGGATCCTGAGTTCATGATGGATCCCATATGCTGAGTATAGGATCCTGCCGGTTGGAAATATGATCCTGATGCCTGAGTCACTGCTGCTGGGCCGAAATGCACTCCTCTTAATCCACCCATATGTTGAATGCCTGGGGCCTCTGATGGCTGAGAAGTAATCATCGGAGTATCAAAATTCAAAGATTTGGGCATTAGTGGGGAATGATCCTCTGCCGTTTTCTTTTGCCTTTTGAGATCTCCGATTTCCTTGAGGATCCTGTCATTAGTTTCATCCTGCTGCTGCATACAATCCCTCATCTGCAAAATCAAAGTAAATATATCACTAGTACTGGGAGCAGAAGAAGTTAGAGCAGAAGATGAAGGTTTAGAGAAGATAGGAGTTGGTCTATTCTCAGCATTTTTCTGAGATCCAGCTGGTGGTGGAGGCAAAGGTGGAATGCCATTAGTTGAATTGACTACAGACATCGCTGTGGAAGTATTCTTCAACGATGAAGCCATGCAACACTTCCGGAATGATCACCAACAGAAAAATTTTCTTATGAATGAAGCACCAATTGCCCCACGGTGGGCGCCAAACTGTTTTGGTCAAAAATCACACAAGGATTATGCAACCAAACTCTTTGTAAACGGGGAATGATGCTTGGTTTGATGAACAAAGATAAGAATCACTTAAATGAAAATTGCACAAGTGACACAAGGATTTATACGAGGAAAAAGCCCTTGATCAATGAATGATCTCCGGCATAAAAAATCTCGGGTGATGGAAACTACCGATCACCAAACTTCAATATAACAAACAATGTTTACAACTTCGGATGGTAACGAGCTAGGTACAAGGATCACTATAGTATCGTATGCTAAAGCGTGTGAGAAATGTTTTGTGTCTTCCAAATGCCGAAGAGTGCCCTTTATACAAGTGTGTGTGGTCGTATTTTAGGTAAATCACCTAACTACTAGCTCGTTACCCCTTTAGAAATAGAAGTAAATTTAGCCTAATTAATTGCCCTTGAATTGTGCTGAGTTTCCATATTCTTCATAACGTCCATCTTTGATTATGCATGTGCAAAATTAGCGTGACAGATTCCTTGATTACGTTGCTAAGACCAGGTCCAACTCGTAATTCCTGTAAAATAATGTTAGATCCAAAGAGAACAATCCTTAGTTTGAGGATCCTTAGGATGATCCATGATCCTTATCCTGGAGCTCTTCTGAGGATCACTATCTGCAAAAGAAACAAGGACCACTTGTTAGGATATCGAGTAAGGATCATAGGTCATAAAAATCCAGCCCTAACAGTTACCATATATCCTAAGAATTTACCTGCTTTAACAGCAAAGTGACATTTTGAAGGATTAAGCTTCATGTTATATCTGTCAAGGATATCAAATGCTTCCTCCAAGTCTCTTAGGTGATCCTCAGCTTTTATGGATTTCACCACCATATCATCTATGTACACTTCCATAGTCTGTCCAATCTGATCTTTGAACATCATATTCACCAGCCTTTGATATGTTGCACCTGCATTCCTTAATCCAAACGACATAGCAATATAACAATATAAACCGGTTGGGGTCATAAAAGTCGTATCTACTTGGTCAGATGGTTCCATCTGAATTTGTTGGAATCCAGATGAAGCATCCATAAAAGTTAACAGTTCATGACCCGCCGTTGCATCCACCATGGAGTCAATGTGGGGTAATGGGAAAGGATCCTTGGGACATGCCTTATTTAAATCAGTGAAATCGACACATACCCTCCACTTTCCATTTTTCTTTTGAACAACAACCACATTGGCCAGCCATTTGGGATACTTTACTTCTCTAATCATACCTGCTCGTAGCAATCTCTCTACCTCTTCCTGGATAATGGCATTTCTTTCTGGTGCAAACTTCCTCCTTTTTTGATGGATTGGTTTGAATGACCTGTCAATGCCAAGTTTATGAGTGATAACATCCTTAGATATACCTGTCATATCCTCATGTTTCCATGCAAAGGTAGACTTTCTTCTTCTGAGGAAGGATACAAGGTCTTCTTTCATCTTGCCAAGGATCCTTGATCCGATATAGATTTTGGATTCAGGATCATCAGGATCCATGAGGATTTCGACCACATCCTGCTCTCTTGCCTCCAAGACATCCCTTGGAGGATACTTTAATTTCTATTGCTCCCTTGATTTCGAGGCTGGTTTCATTGATGAAGTATAACAATCCTTAGCCTCCTGCTGATCACTATCGATCTTTACTAATCCCCAAGGGCTAGGGAGCTTCACACATTGATGGTAGGTGGATGGGACTGCCTTCATATCGTGTATCCAGGGCCTGCCAAGGATAACATTACAACAAGATAAACAGTCAATAACACCAAATTTTTGATAATTATGTAATCCTTCCACATAAATTGGGAGTTTGATGTCCCCCAGGGTTCTCTTAGTTTCGCCACTAAATCCCACAAGCACGGAGGATCTTGGTCTGATATCTGATTCAGGGATACCCATTTTCTTCAGAACATCTAGCTGGATAATGTTTACTGAGCTTCCTCCGTCAATAAGGATCCTGCGGACAAAATGGTTAGAAATAAAAAGAATAATAACTAAACTATCATGATGAGGATCCTGGATGTCAACACGATCATCCTCATCAAAAGGTTATGACTTTTCCTTCCGAGACACTCGATGTTCGAAAAGGTCTTTCTCCATTATCCATTTTAGCTTCCTTTGCATGCCTTTTAGCTGCTGAGAAGGATGTACCACAGATGTCTGATCCTCCAGAAATAAAGTTTATCACTTGTGCATCTGCCGGAGGGGCTGGAGCTTTTTCAGGGATCCTTTCAGGATCCTGAGTCCTTGGCTTTTTTCTTCCCAGCAACTCTTTTAAATGCCCCTTGCTCAGCAGATATCCAATTTCCTTTCTCAATGCAATGCATTCCTCTGTTAAATGCCCAAAATTCTCATGGTATGCACACCACTTTGATTTGTCTTTAATTGCGGCCGGTTTGTCATTTTTTCTGGGCCATCTGGCTTTTTCTCCTAGATTCTGCATTTCAAGGATTAGTTCATGGTTATCAACGGAAAAATAATATTTAGAAATTGGAGGATAATCCTCATCATCCTCTTCTTGGTCAACAACATGCACGTTCTGGTTGTCAGTTCTGTTATAGGATTTGAATTTGTTGTTTTTGAACGAGGATCCATGCTTTTCTTGTTTTGAGGATCCTGCCAGTCTCTCCTGGATCCTCTTGTCATCCTCTAGCCGGATGAACCTGAGTGCCCGAGTCCTTACTTCATCTAGGTTCCAGCATGGTGTCATAACAAGATCATCATAGAACAATGAATCCCTAAGCAATCCCATTTTGAAGGCCTCAACAGCCGTGGCTATATCCAAGTTGGGAATGTCCAAGGATTCTTTACTAAATTTGGTTATATAATCCCTTAATGATTCATTATGACCCTGAGTTATCCTATATAAATCACTAGTTAATCGTTCAAATTTTCTACTACAAGAAAATTGATTATTGAATAAGTTAACTAGATTAGCAAATGAAATAATAGAGTAAGGGGGAAGACTTAGCAGCCATTTGAGAGCTGATACAGTAAGAGTGGATCCAAATCCCTTGCATAGGCATGCTTCCTTTAACCTTTCTGGAATCGGATTGATCTCCATCCTCTCCCTGTATTGTGCTATGTGTTCCTCAGGATCCGTTGAACCATCATACAGCTTCATAGTTGGAATATGGAATCTTTTGGGTATCTCAGCATCACAAATTGGTGGTGCAAAACGAGATATATTATGGCTTCCATCTGCAATCTCCGGGATAGGTTTGACCACCCCTGGAACACTTGATATCATATCCTTCAGTTTTTGCAGCTCTTTGGCCATAACATGGTTGATACCTGCATCCTGCATGAATCCATGGTTAGTGGTAAGAGAATTATTAAAAGTGTTACCTCCCATTGGGTTCAAGTTAGGAACACTGGATGTGAATCCATATTGCTGGGACTCTGGGATGATGGAGGGACCAGTGGAAGCAATGGTCTGCATTGGAATAAAATCTCCCTGATGGACATCTGAACTTCCTGTTTGCAAACTCTTCAAGGATCTTGGCATCTGGACGGATCCCTGAAACTAGGATGATCCTGGAACAAAGGAGGATCCTTGAACCTGGGATGATCCTGGAACAAAGGAGGATCCTTGAACCTGGGATGATCCTGGAACAAAGGAGGATCCTTGAACCTGGGATGATCCTGGAACAAAGGAGGATCCTTGAACCTGGGATGATCCTGGAACAAAGGAGGATCCTTGAACCTGGGATGATCCTGGAACAAAGGAGGATCCTTGAACCTGCTGTGCTCCTGAGTAGGCTCCTGAATTCATATGCTGAGGATAGGATCCTGCTGGCTGGAAATATGAACCTGATGCCTGAGTCACTATTGCTGAACTGAAGTGCACTCCTCTTGGTCCACCCACATGTTGAATATCTGGAACCTCTGATGGCTGAGAAGTAATCACTGGAGTATCAAAATTCAAAGATTTGGCCACTAGTGGAGAATGATCTTCTGCCGCTTTCTTTTGTTTCTTGAGATCTCCGATTTCTTTGAGGATCCTGTCATTGGTCTTGTCCTGTTGCTGTATACGATCTCTCATCTGCAAAATCAAAGTAAATATGTCACTAGTAGTGGGAGTATAGGAAGCAGAAGAAGTTGGAGGTTTAGAGAAAATGGGAGTTGGTTTCTTCTCAGCATTTTTCTGAGATCCAGCTGGTGGTGGAGGCAAAGGTGGAATGCCCTGAGATGAATTGGCCGCAGACATCGCAGTAGAGGTATTCTTCACCGATGAAGCCATGTATTCGTATGCAACGATCTGGAATGATCACCAACAGAAAACTTTCTTATGAATGAAGCACCAATTGCCCCACGGTGGTCGCCAAACTGTTTTGGTCAAAAATCACACAAGGATAATGCAACCAAACTCTCTGTAACGGGGAATGATGCTTGAAATGATGAATAAAGAAAAGGATCACTTAAATGTGAATTGCACAAGTGACACAAGGATTTATACGAGGAAAAAGCCCTTGATCAATGAATGATCTCCGGCATAAAAAACCTCGGGTGATGGAAACTACCGATCACCAAGTTCAAATATAATAAATAATCTTTACAACTTCGGATAGTAACGAGCTAGGTACAAGGATCACTATGGTGTAGTATGCTAGAGCGTGTAAGAAATGTGTCGTCCCCTGCCAAATGCTCGAGAGTGCAGTTTATATAGGTGTGTGTGGTTGAATTTAGGCAAGTCACCTAACTACTAGCTTGTTACCCCTTTTAGAAATAGAAGTAAATTTAGCCTAACAAGCTATCCGTAATTTGTGCTAAGTTTCCATATTATCCACAACATCCATTTCCGGTTATGCATATGCGAAATTAGCGTGGAAGATTCCTTAATGACGTTGCCCAGACCAGATCCAACTTGTAATTCCTGCAAAACAACATGAAATTCAAAGAGAACAATCGTTAGTATGAGGATCCTTAGGATGATCCATGATCCTGATCCTGAAGTTCTTATGAGGATCACTATCTGCCACAGAAACAAGGATCACTGTTAGGATATCATGTAAGGATCACATGTCATTAAAAATCCTGCCCTAACATAAACCATGTTTTACTTCAACACCTTGTTTTGTGCATTTTACATATAGTTTAGTTGATACATCTCACTTACCATACAAGATATATTTTGGGTACACATTACATGATCTACATTAAACATAAACATTTTGACATTGATATACATACTTGGTGGTTTACATTAAACACAGACATTTCGATATGGTTTACACAATAACACTTGACAATTGATTTATACACGAACAATTTACATGGTGATTGGTTTGGGTAAATGGTTGGAGTAACGTGGCGTATGTAATATGATACAAACATGGTGGGTACGCCGCGGGTACTTCCTATATATAAATGCTTGCATTATATTACATATCGTAGCGTTATCTAAATCATTTCAGTATAAACATATTTCATTTTATACAAATAACATATTCTTCACAAGACATTGTTTTACAAACAACTCATCTTATACATACTCATTTTACTAGGTTATTCTTTTAACCTTACATTTATTTTACATATCATCTGATATTATCGTTTTTCAAATGGTTTGCAAAGCAAGACAAATTACAAGGTTCATGACTGACTGTTATTAAACATTTCTTTAAACTCAACTCATGAATCCCATTTTCACAAAACCTATGTATCTCACAGGCATTTTTATGCTGACGTACCTACTTTCACATCTGTTTTCAGGAGCTGTTCCATAGGATGATGATTATGACACTAGGGCGGACCTGTGCCTTAGAGACTAAAAATGAAGATATACTAGTTTAATTATATCACGAACTCTTTGTTTTCCTGTTTAAGACAATGTATTACTCCTGTTAAATAAATTAAATGTAACTTTGGTTTCCATGGTTATGAAACAATTAATTCTGTCCCAACACTCCCCGGCGTTTCCGCCGCGGTTGCATGTTATACGCGGCCGGGGTGTGACAGAAGAGTTGGTATCAGAGCCAATGGTTATAGGGAATTAGGTTATTAGTAATGCTTTGACCTAGACTATAACTTTCTAGGACCATAACACAAGTTATCTTGTGTTTAGATTTTAAAACATGCACATCACCTATCCTTAGGTGATAACCACAACGAGAATTTCGATTCCGAATCCGCTTTGAAAATTAATCATCTGTTCTAGGATGCTTGATTACTAGGTTTTGGACCCTCTGTTATATGGTTTTGAACCCCTTTGAATTTTCAAAATCTCGTCAAGGTTTTCGGGTTTTAATAGTGTGAACACGTGCGAACTGGAAGAGTGAATGGCTGTACCCTGAGTTTTCTGTCTAAGGCTAGAGTGTTCGTACAAATCCACATAATCGGACCAGTCACTCTTAGCTGGGAACTCGTGGGGTGAGTGTTCACTTATAGGCGAACATGTCTTCGCGATACATTATTTTGACCCACATACTTTGACTAGACATTTCGTGTCGCTTGTTTGCTTTGCGATGCATAACCACCATCTTTGTTTTTGTTGATTCTGTTTCATCTCATTCTCTTCATCCAATCATCTCACTCGTTTCCTTTCATGTTTTTCCTCTTTTAGAATGCCTCCTCGACGCGAACACCAGATAGCAACTGCCGAGCTGGCAGAAATTATTGCGCAGCAGATGGCTGCTCAATTCCCAAATCTCTTTGCTCAATGGAACCAAGCCAACAACAACAACAATGGTACATGCAATTTCAAGAACTTTAACTCGGCTAATCCACTCAAGTTTAGTGGTTCTGAGGGAGCAACTGGGCTTCTTCAATGGTTCGAGAGCATCGAGAATACTTTTCGCCACGTGCAGTGTCCGGATAATCGCAAGGTCGAGTTTTCTTCAAGCGTGTTTCAGAAGAGGGCTCTTACATGGTGGAATGGGGTAATGAGAGACCATGGTGCAGAAGTTGCTCTAGCACAGACATGGGCTGAACTTAGAGCTCTCATGATGAGGGAGTTTTGTCCTCGTCATGAGCAACGAGCGTTGGAGAAAGAGTTTGATGATTTGAAGCAAGATAGTGGCGAGCACAGGGCATATACTGATAGGTTTGAGGAGTTGAGTCTACTTTGCCCGACTATGGTCGCCCCACTCGACAAGGCTATCGAAAGGTACATCGACGTCCTGCCTGACTCGGTACAAGACATTATTACTGGTAGCAACCCTACCACACTCCGTCAGGCAATCGAGTTATCAGCGACACTGACTGAGTCGCAGATTCGAAAGAATAAATTACACAGGAAGGGTGACAAGGGCAAGAAACAGTCGTCTGACAAGGAAGATAGCAAGAAAGGTCAAAACAAGAATGGAAAGGATTCTGGTTCATCAAAAAGGGCAAGGAAGCGTAAGGCTTCCCAAAACTATGCTGTCACCGCCCAAGCTAACCAGGCACCTCCCAACCAACCTGCACAGCCTCCAGCAAAGAAGCCCTATTCAGGAAGTGCACCTTTGTGCAATCGATGCAACAGTCACCATCAGCCGCAACATCAGTGCCGCTTCTGTACTAACTGTGGGAAGTCAGGTCATCTTGCCGATGTTTGTCGGTTTGCTCAAAATCACGCAGTTCAGAACCCTGCTCATCAAGTTGCTCAGCCTCCTGCTCAGCAACAGGGTCAGGCTGCACGACCAAACTACCTACCAGGTGCTTGTTATAACTGTGGGGATCTGACCCACTACAAAAACCGGTGCCCAAGGCTAGCAAACCAGAACCAGAATCAGAATCAGGCTCAGGCTCGAGGGCGAGTCTTCAACATGAATGCTCAAGAGGCACAAGCAGACAATGAAGTGGTGAACAATACGTTCTTTATTAATAATCAGCCTGCATCTGTTCTTTTTGATTCGGGTGCCGACAAGAGTTTTGTGTCATTGTCTTTTGAGCCAATGCTTCGCGTGTCTAGAACGAAACTAGGTAAACCATTGACAGTAGAGGTTGCCAGTGGTGAACCCATTGTTCTTGATTCTGTTCTCCGCAATTGCCAGTTGAACCATAACGACCATATTTTTCCTATTGACCTCACGCCAATGCAACTTGGAAGCTTCGACGTTATTGTGGGTATGGATTGGTTATCTAAGCATCGCGCAGAGATAGTTTGTTCTGAGAAGATTGTTCGTGTACCGCTCTCGACAGGCGAGATCCTACAGGTTCGTGGTGAGAAGCCTGTCGGTGGTCTCAAACTCATGTCTTGTTTTAAAGCACGGAAGTATCTACGGAAGAACTATGTGGCTTTCTTAGCACATATTACAGCAGATAAAGGCAAGGGTAAGTCTATTTCAGATATTCCTGTTGTTCGGGAT
This sequence comes from Helianthus annuus, assembly GCF_002127325.2. NCBI lineage: Eukaryota > Viridiplantae > Streptophyta > Magnoliopsida > Asterales > Asteraceae > Helianthus > Helianthus annuus. Next base: position 39,475,788 of record NC_035433.2, on the reverse strand, counting down.
TATCCAGAGGTTTTCTCTGAAGAGTTACCTGGTCTACCCCCAGCACGCCAAGTCGAGTTCCGTATTGATCTCGTACCTGGTGCAAATCCCATTGCCAGAGCTCCATACCGTCTTGCACCGTCTGAGATGCAAGAGTTGTCTAAGCAGCTTCAGGAGCTCTTCGACAAAGGTTTTATCCGTCCTAGCTTTTCACCTTGGGGTGCTCCCGTTCTTTTTTTCAAGAAGAAGGATGGATCTTTTAGGATGTGTGTCGATTATCGGGAGCTTAACAAGCTTACCATCAAGAATCAATATCCCCTACCTCGCATTGATGATCTCTTTGATCAATTGCAAGGCGCTTCTTATTTTTCAAAGATTGATCTACGATCTGGATATCATCAACTTCAAGTGCATGAGGAAGACATTCCCAAGACAGCGTTCCGCACTCGTTATGGGCATTATGAGTTCACAGTCATGCCATTCGGTTTGACTAATGCTCCTGCTGTTTTCACGGACTTGATGAATAGGGTCTGCAAACCTTATTTGGATAAGTTCATCATCGTTTTCATCGATGACATTTTGATATATTCTAAGACGCAAGCTGATCATGAGCAACACCTTCGTCTTACGTTGGAACTCCTAAAGAAAGAGCAGCTTTTCGCCAAATTCTCCAAGTGTGAATTTTGGCTTAAAGAGGTTCAATTCTTAGGACACATTGTCAACGAACAAGGTATTCATATAGATCCCTCCAAGATCAGCGCTATCAAGGATTGGGATACACCTACTACTCCTACTGAAGTTCGTTCTTTTCTTGGTCTAGCGGGTTATTACCGCCGCTTCATTGAGAACTTCTCAAAGATTGCAGTTCCTCTAACTGCTCTAACTCAGAAGAACAAGCCATTTGATTGGGGAGTCAAACAAGAGGAAGCGTTTCTGACTTTGAAACAAAAACTTTGCGATGCACCTGTTCTAACCTAGCCTGAGGGTAATGATGATTTCGTCGTTTATTGTGACGCATCTAAATTGGGTCTTGGCTGCGTCCTGATGCAAAGAAACAAAGTCATAGCATACGCATCAAGGCAGTTGAAGATACATGAGAAAAACTACACCACTCATGATCTTGAGTTGGGTGCAGTTGTCTTCGCTCTTAAGATATGGAGACACTATTTGTACGGTACAAAATGTGTGGTTTTCACGGACCACAAAAGTCTTCAGCATATCTTCAATCAGAAAGAGCTCAACATGAGACAGCGACGTTGGGTAGAGCTTCTAAACGACTATGACTGTGAAATTCGCAACCATCCTGGTAAGGCGAATGTCGTGGCCGATGCTTTGAGTCGCAAGGAGCGTACTAAGCTTCATTATGTCCGTGTCCAATCTGTTATTCAAGCTCCATCCGATATCCATGCCCGTATTTCTCAAGCTCAACAATCTTGTGTTTCGCAAGGTTTGATGTATAAGGAATTTCCTTATCACATAACACCTGCTCTTGAACTGAAGGACAATGGATCATATTATTTCATGAACCGCTTGTGGGTCCCGAGCCGAGATAATCTTCGTACCTTGCTTATGGATGAAGCCCATAAGTCTCGCTATTCTATTCATCCTGGCTCAGATAAGATGTATAAGGATCTTCGTATTCAGTATTGGTGGCCTGGTATGAAGAAAGACATTGCCTTATACGTATCCAAATACCTTACTTGTCTTAAGGTTAAGGCTGAACATCAGCGTCCTTCCGGATTATTGGAGCAACCAGAGATCCCAGTTTGGAAATGGGAAAACATTACTATGGATCTCATTGCCAAACTTCCGCGCACAAAGAAAGGTCACGATGCCATCTGGGTAGTCGTTGATCGTCTTACCAAGTCAGCGCATTTCTTGCCAATCCGTGAGGATTTTTCAGCTAACAAACTCGCTCAAATCTATGTGGATGAAATTGTAGCTCGACATGGTGTTCCTTTGAACATCATTTCTGACAGAGATGCTCGTTTCACTTCTCATTTTTGGAGAACCATGCAATCGGCTATGGGGTCCCAACTTAATCTGAGCACAGCTTATCATCCGCAAACAGATGGTCAATCTGGAAGAACAATCCAGACACTGGAGGATATGCTTAGAGCTTGTGTGATCGATTTTGGTGGTAGTTGGGATTCACATCTTCCATTGATTGAATTCTCCTACAACAACAGTTATCACTCTAGCATCAACATGGCTCCTTTCGAGGCTCTCTATGGTCGAAAATGTCGTTCACCAGTCTACTGGAATGAGATCGGCGAGGCTCATCTTACTGGACCTGCCCTCATTTTAGAGACAACAGATAAGGTAAAGAAAGTCGTGATAACCTTCAGACAGCTAGAAGCCGTCAAAAGAGTTACGCGGACCTAAAACGCAAGCCCTTCGATTTTCAAGTCGGTGATCGTGTATTACTTAAGGTCTCACCTTGGAAAGGTGTGATCAGATTCGGAAAGAAAGGAAAACTTGCACCTAGATACGTTGGACCATTCAAGATCGTCGAAAGAATCGGTAAGGTAGCCTACAGACTTGAGTTACCTCCTGAACTAGGAAATGTTCATCCAACCTTTCACGTGTCCAATCTCAAGAGGTGTTTAGCCGATGAGAACCTCCACATACCGCTTGACGAAATTCGTGTTGACAAAACACTAAAATTTGTTGAGAAACCGGTGGAAATTATGGAACGTGAAGTCAAGTGGCTTAAACGCAAGCGCATTCCTTTGGTCAAGGTTCGCTGGGAATCTAAACGTGGACCCGAGTTTACTTGGGAACGTGAAGATCAAATGAAGGCGAAATATCCGCATCTTTTTCCACGAGTTTCCTCTAAATAAATTTCGGGACGAAATTTCCACAAGTAGGGGAGACTATAACATTTGTGCTTATAATCATTGTGAACAGTTCAATGATCAATAGAACAATGTTATTTGAACCCAATGTTTGTTTGGTTGTGTTTTACATTTTTCATGTTTTGACTTTTGTTCAATTTCAAACTCTACATTGCTTTCTAGAGAATTATACGCAAACTGGTGCGTAAACGTACTCAGTTTAATGCGACAAATACTCTGGAATATCAACATATACTCAACATACCTTAAATAACCTTTACATAACATAGAAATAAGTTTTGAAGGCCTTGGTATGGCAAAAACAAGTTAATTCGCTTACAGGGACTAAACTTGACAAACTGCGAAAGTATGCCAATTTGAACTGTAACGAACATTCCAGAACATGACCATAAGTTAAACACACCTTAAATATCCTTCACATAGCTTAGAAATAGGCTTTGAGGGGTTCGGTGTGCTAAAATAAACTTTTGGGTCATTCAGGGACTCAAAGTGTCAAAAAGTGCACAAGTTTGCACTTTCGCGCATAACTTACGTTCTGAATACATCTGGACATCCAAAAATTTATGTAAGCATCCTAATATTAAGCCTTAGTGTTTGGCATGAGAAAAATCCATTCGTCGCGCAATTTGGATCATTTTTCGCGCTTATGCGCATTCCGTCGTAATTAACCGAACATCGCGATCATACGGCCAAATGAACCAACATCCGACATATTTTTGAGCATGTTTCATGTCCACAATGTTTAGGCATCATTTTAGGGCCTTAAAGTTGGCTTTACGGGCCTTAGAAGTGTCGGAAATGGCTTAAACATGCAACAGGGACCAAAACTGCCAATTCTGAAAGTTGGTGCAGATCAGACATAGCCAGGCGGCCGGCCTGGGTTTTGTCTGATCCTGATGGGGGCCGCATGGCCCCTTCAGTTGCAGAAACTTTGTTTTCTTGCAAAAATTGGCCTTTCAAACACTCCAAAGGGCAATGCCCTTTCACAATCTGTAGAGTTAGGGTCATTTTGAGCTACCACAACAACTTGACAAGTGTACGCATAAGATCGTGGCACGATATTCAAGAAACGATCCTAATGGCTTTACTTTTCCTATAAATACCCCCCCCCTTTTGGTTAAAATTTCACAAAATCTGATCTAAAGCTCTAAGTTGGAACCTTTGTTTCATACTTGAGCCATTTTGATCTAGATTAGCATTCGGGGACCCTTCGTAAGTGTTCTTTCGTTCTTTTATTCGCTTTTCGAGTCCGAAAGTCAGCGTTTTGTTTGACTTTCTGCGTTGACCAGCCTATGGTCAACACGAAGTTCATTGGAACTTCATAACGTGAGCGTGATCATGATGGTTATAGTCCGTAGCGACTATACCTACTGATTACCACGTTATCTAGGCTCAGTGACGAGTCGTAGTTTCGGCCAAAATGCGCATTCTTGCGTATTTTGTAACCAAACTACTCGTGGACATCAAAGCCGTTTGTTTTGATGCCAAACCTGTTTTCTAAACTTAGTTAAGCATGTCCTAACATGCTTAGCTCGTCACTTTTAGTATAGTGCATATATAGGGTCGTAAGGTAAGCGATCTAAACGATCGCTTATACTTTCGAACCTGACCCATTTTGTCGATCATTAGGATCCGACCAAACACATTAGGTAACCATAGCTGTAACCTTCCGAGGTTATACCTTGTGGTCACGATGTTAGGCGTTCCAAACGCGTTTTACGCGAACGACGCATTAAGGTAGCATAAGCTACCTAAACGGGTCATAATGGGACGTAAGCACTTAGGTTAGGTTTCATTTTAGTATGTAGGCTTTGTTAAACCTTATTACCCGAGTTTCCATACTCGTTTCGTTTACGAACCCGCATACTATCCGATCCTTCCGATTTTGGTCCGGTATATTAATATAGCTACCTATTAGGTGCCGTTTGATATCCCGTGATCAAAAGCATTGTGTGATTAATACACAAGGAATTCAAAGCAATCTCAGGTGAGTACATTGAACCCCTCTTTTACTGTTTTCCAAACTGTTTTGGGGTGAAACACATGTGCCTACTTGTTACTTTCATGCTTTCCCTGTTTTCACATCATATACCTGCTATGTTCGTTAGTACATTATAGTACATGTTTTCATTACATTTCATGCTATGTATGCCCATTGTGTGCGTACTTAGTACATTGCTTTACATTACATTTCATGCTATGTATGCCCATTGTGTGCGTACGTAGTACATCGCTTTACATTACATTTCATGCTATGTATGCCCATTGTGTGCGTACTTAGTAGATTGTTTTACATTACACTTCATGCTATGTATGCCCATTGTGTGCGTACTTAGTACAATGCTTTACATTACATTTCATGCTATATATGCTCATTGTGTGCGTACTTAGTACATTGTTTCACATTGCATTTCATGCTATTTATGCCCATTGTGTGCCTACTTAGTACAATTGTTTACATCACATGCCTTCATTTTGGTATAACATTCGGTTTGTTTAACATGGAACAATACATTCATTAACATTGATCACGCCATTCGTTAGTAGGTAGTGGTACCATAGGAATTGACAACTCCCGTTCCTGAAATCCTAGGTTTGTTTGGATTGGAAGGAATGACCGAATTCGATATACATAACTTAGATAAACCTTTAATTTGTTTAAGGGTTTATCGCCACAGTCTCAAGGCTTGGATGTATGCATTTTCCCGATACCGCATAAATGTTAATATCAGTAGAGCATGCATTGTTCCACAAAACATAACGTTGATTTAAACCATGTTTTACTTCAACACCTTGTTTTGTGCATTTTACATATGGTTTAGTTGATACATCTCACTTACCATACAAGATATATTTTGGGTACACATTACAGGATCTACATTAAACATAAAATTTTGACATTGATATACATACTTGGTGGTTTACATTAAACATAGACATTTCGATATGGTTTACACAATAACACTTGACAATTGATTTATACATGAAGAATTTACATGGTGGTTGGTTTGGGTAAATGGTTGGAGTAACGTGGCGTATGTAATATGATACAAACATGGTGGGTACGCCACTGGTACTTCCTATATATAAATGCTTGCATTATATTACATATCGTAGCGTTATCTAAATCATTTCAGTATAAACATATTTCATTTTATACAAATAACATATTCTTCACAAGACATTGTTTTACAAACAACTCATCTTATACATACTCATTTTACTAGGTTATTCTTTTAACCTTACATTTATTTTACATATCATCTGATATTATCGTTTTTCAAATGGTTTGCAAAGCAAGACAAATTACAAGGTTCATGACTGACTGTTATTAAACCTTTCTTTAAACTCAAGTCATGAATCCCATTTTCACAAAACCTATGTATCTCACAGGCATTTTTATGCTGACGTACCTACTTTCACATGTGTTTTTCAGGAGTTGTTCCATAGGATGATGATTATGACACTAGGGCGGATCTGTGCCTTAGAGACTAAAAATGAAGATAGACTAGTTTAATTATGTCACGAACTCTTTGTTTTCCTGTTTAAGACAATGTATTACTCTTGTTAAATAAATAAAATGTAACTTTGGTTTCCATGGTTATGAAACAATTAATTTTGTCCCAACACTCCCCGGCGTTTCCGCCGCAGTTGCATGTTATACGCGGCCGGGGTGTGACATATGGTACCATAACATACTACTGGTCGGCTCGGCCAAAGCTAATGAATGTCATTCGTTATGTAATTACGTCCCAACAAGTTCGTTCACTTTATCGAAATCGTGTTGTTTATTATAAACCGTAGTATTCGTTTTTGAAAACATCGTAATCGTTTAACACATATGAATCACCCCAAAAACAATTGAAAATAGTAAAATAGGGGAACTATGTACTCACTTGAGATTGCAAGATATCCTCGATTAAATGAACTTAACAAAGCTCGGGCAAACCAAGGAAATCAAGTGGCAATTAGTAATCGGATCGCTACGTTAATAAATCGGCACCTAAATCGGGAGATCGGGTAGAATGAGGTTTCGTAAACCAAATGAGTATTGAAACTCATGTGATATGGTTTAACAAAGCCTACATTCTGATTCAGAACCTATCCTAAGTGCTTATGACCCATTATGACCCGTTAAGGTAGCTTACGCTACTTTAACGCGTCATTCGCGCATATGCGCGTTCGAGACGCCTAACTAGTCCTATGACAAGTATTATATGCCCTAACATGTTTAAATATGTTGCATAATCAGTTTAAGTGTCAAAAATTAAGTTACATATACAAATTATGCATGAAAAGGACATTTTGGTCATTTACCTAAGGCATATAAACTACCTATCATAACAACTAATTAAACTAAGTGACCATAAGGTATAACCTCGGAAGGTTATTCCCTACACAACTATGGTCACAAAATATGTTTGGTCGGATCCTAATGATCGACCAAACGTGACGGGTTCGAAAGTCTAAGCGGTTGTCAAGACCGCTTGACTTACGACGCTATACAAGCACTAGACTAAAAGTGACGAGTTAATCATGTTAAAACATGTTTAACTAAGTTAGAAAACTGATTTGATCAGAACAAAGTGTTTTGATACCCGAAAATAGTTTCATCGCAAAATGCGCATAATCAGCATTTTGACTGAAACTTTGACTCATCACTTCGACTAATAAACGTTGTAATCTGTAGGTATAGTCACAAGGGACTATAACCATTGTGATTACGCTCACGTTGCAAAGTTCAAACAAACTTTGTCTTGACTAATTCATGGTCAAAGCAGAAAGTCAAACACTGTTTGACTTTCATGCTTGAAATACATAACCAAGCATGAAGGAAACTTACTAAGGGTCCAAGCTGGGAACAAAGAAAACTGTGGTATGAAGCCTTCAACAAGTGTGAGAGCTTCAACTTAGAGTAGATTTGAGTGGAAAGATCAAATGAGCAAGCAAAAATGTTGAAAACCCATGGCTATTTATAGAAAATCATGATCCATTAAGATCATTCCATGTGTTTTTGAGTTGTTCAAAGCTTAATCTTGGCCATAAAAATGTTGCCCACAGATTTGGATACTTGGGGAGCACTTAAACAAGCCCAAGGTATGCTAAAACTAGGATTAAAAACAATAAGAACAGGCTGTTTGGCTTAATTCAATGAATCTGCCAGTTAAGGTTGTCGCGCCCCACATAATAGTTAATGTTGGTGCACTACATCTATTGATTTCATCTTGGATCATGTTATACATTGTATTGTATAGATTAGGGCGCGTTTTACGAGAAAACTGGAGAGTATATGTGTTTTTGGTGCACTACATCTGTTGATTTCGTCTTGGATCATGTTATACATTGTATTGTATAGATTAGGGCGCGTTTTACGAGAAAACTAGAGAGTATATGTGTTTTAGAGAGTAGGTCCGCTTATGTGTCATGTCCGTATATGGGGACCTATCGGGTCATGTCCGCTTATACGTACATGTCCGTATATGGGAACCTATCAGATCAGGTCCTCTTATACGTACATGTCCGTATATGGGAACCTATCTGATCAGGTCCGCTTATACGAACATGTCCGTATGTGGGAACCTACCTGCACTATAAATACCTCATAAGCGGATCTCATTTGTAACTTTGTGATTTCCATACCGAAGTGCTGCTGGTGTGAAGAACGAGCTGTAAACCTTGTCAAATCAATAAAACAGTAGATTAAAGTGAAGAACAAGCTATTTCTACCTATGTTTCTTGTTATTCCGCACCTGAAACGTAGTTGAACGCCTCTGAACGACTCATTCGGGTCGAAACACGATCCTACAAGTGGTATCAGAGCTTGGGAGGAGGTTTTCTACAGAGAATAGCTGTAATTCACCATCATTTCTTACTTCTACACCTTCTATTTTCATTTCAGAAAGTTGTACCGGTCAGAATTGGGTCAAAATTGCACAGATTGCGTGTTATTGGACATTGATAAACCCTTGAAATTTTCAGACTGAAATACGGACTAAAAATGGGTGAAATCATCTTCGAACTTAGGTCCGCTTATTTGGACATTTGAGTAGATCCGCTCATTTGGCACTTCAAATCCACTTATTCGGACAATTTTTGATAAATCCGCTCCAAATTGTAGTAGGTCCGCTCTTGTGACATCACAGGTCCGCTCCAAATTGTAGTAGGTTCGCTCAAATTGTAGTAGGTCCGCTCTTGTGACATCTCAGGTTCGCTCCAAAGACACTAGATCAATAAGTCCGCTTATAAGAACATTGAAGTTCGCTTATTTGTCAAATCATGTCCGCTCATTAGGTCCGCTTATAAAATCAATCAAGTTCGCTTTTAGTGACAAACTTTAATAAGTTCAAGTCCGCTCATAAGGGTCATGTGTTACCTTTAATAACTGTCAACGTTGCATGTGAGTGAGTCAGTTTGCATGTGAATTGCTTTATGTTGGCCACTAAAACAAGCGGCCCAATCACTATCGATTCACATTTAAAGGCCCAATTATCTGTGTTGTTGTTTGTCACATTATAAAACCGGTCCAATTGCATGTGTTTGTTGACCACCGGCCCATGTGACTCAAATTGGAGATTAAAACAAAATGAATTGAATGTTGAGATAATGTGTTGTTTGTCAGACTTTATATGCGGCCCAATCAGTTGACTTTATATGCGGCCCAATCAGTTGAAGAATTAGTGATGTGTGTGGCCCAATCAGAATATATTGTTAACTAATAAAGTTGTCAGCATTTTTTTGAAAGTCACATATTAACAGTTGAGGCCCAATCAAAATTTTTAAAGAATATCAAACTTGTCAGTTACCTTTAATATCATTGGCCCAATCATTGCATTTAAATCATATCACTTGCGGCCCAATCATTTTTGTTTATCAATTGATTGTTTGTTTGTCATGTGTATTGTTTGATTGTTGTTTGTCGATATAGTGAAAGCCAAATCACAAGGTTTGAATTTGATTCCAGTTCACAAGAGGTGGTTCAGTCTCAGGTCGTGTGGTTTGGTCAGGTTATTTGATTTTGATCCGGGTCTGCACAGTTTGTCAATCTTCAGTCCGCACAGAATGTCACACCCCGACCGCGTATAACATGCAACCGCGGCGGAAACGCCGGGGAGTGTTGTGGACAGAATTAATTGTTATACAACCATGGAAATTAAAGTTACATTTTATTTATTGACAAGAGTGTTCCATTGTTTCAAAACAGGAAAATACAAAGTTTATAACATGATTAAACTAGTCTAGCTTCGTTTTTAGTCTCTAAGGCACAGGTCCGCCCTAGTGTCATGATCATCATCCTATGGAATAGCTCCTGAAAACACATGTGAAAGTAGGTACGTCAGCATAAAAATGCCTGTGAGATACATAGTTTTTGTGAAAATGGGATTCATGACTTGAGCTTAAAGAAATGTTTAATAACAGTCAGTCATGAACCTTGTAATTTGTTTTGCTTTGTAAACCATTTGAAAAACGATAACATCAAACGATATGTATAGATAAGTGCAAGGTTAAACGAATGACCAAGTAAAATGAGTTGAATAAGATAAGTTGTTTGTGAAAATAATGTCTTGTGAAGAATATGTTATTTATGTAAATGTAATGTGTCTAAACTGAAATGACTTAGATAACGCCACGATATGTAATATTATACAAACATTTATATATATGAAGTACCGGCGGCGTATCCACCATGTTTGTATCATATTACATACGCCACGTTACTTAAATCATTTACCCAAACCAATCCACCATGTAAATTGTTCATGTGTAAACCAAATGTCAAGTGTTATTGTAAACCATGTCAAATGTTTATGTTCAAATGTAAACCACCAAATGTGTATGTCAATGTCGACGTGTTTATATTCAATGTAAATCATGTAATGTGCATTCCAAAATGTATCATGTATGGTAAGCGAAATGTATCAACTTAAACCATTTGTAAAATGCACAAAACAAGTCGTTGAAGTAACACGTGGTTTAAATCAACGTTATGTTCTGTGGAAAAATGCATGCTCTATTGATATTAACATTTATGTGGTATTGTAAACTATGCATACATCCAAGCCTTGAGACTGCGGCGATAAACCCTTAAACAAATTAAAGGTTTATCTAAGTTATGTATATCGAATTCGGTCATTCCTTCCAGTCCTATCAAACCCAGGACTTCAGGAATGGGAGTTGTCAATTCCTATGGTACCACTACCTACTAACGAACGGCGTAGCTAATGTTAATGAATGTATTGTCCCATGTTAAACAAACCAAATGTCATAACAAAATGAAGGCATGTGATGTAAACAATTGTACTAAGTATGCTAAGTAAACATACGAAGCAGAAATGTTCATGTAAATCAATGTGTCCATATGCTGAGTAAACATATGCAACTGAAATGTTCATGTAAATCAACGTGTTCATATGCTGAGTAAACATATGCAACAGAAATGTTCATGTAAATCAATGTGTCCATATGCTGAGTAAACATATGCAACAGAAATGTAATGTAAATCAATGTACTAAGTACGCACACAATGGGCATACATAGCATGAAATGTAATGAAATCGTGTACTATAATGTACTAATGAGCATAGCAGATATACGATGTGAAAACATGAAAAAGCATGAAAGTAACAGATAGACACATGTATTTCACCCCAAAACAGTTTGGAAAACAGTAAAAGAGGGGTTCTATGTACTCACCTGAGATTGCTTTGAGTTCCTTGTATAATAACCAGATAATGCTAAAGATCACGGAATACCAACGGCACCTAATAGGTAGCTTATGTTAATATACCGGACCAAATCGGAAGGATCGGACAGTACGCGGGTTCGAAAACCAAACGAGTATGGAGACTCGTGTAATATGGTTTAACAAAGCCTACATACTAAAATGAAACTTAACCTAAGTGCTTACGGTCCATCACGACCCGTTGAGGTAGCTTATGCCACCCTAACGCGTCATTCGCGTAGAACGCGTATGGAACGCCTAACATTGCGACCACAAGGTATAACCTCGGAAGGTTATAGCTATGGTCACCTAATATGTTTGGTCGGATCCTAAAGATCGACCAAATGGGTCGGGTTCGAAAGTATAAGCGATGGTTTAGATCGCTTACCTTACGACCCTATATAAGCACTATACTAAACGTGACGAGCTAAGCATGTTAGAACATGCTTAACTAAGTTTAGAAAACAGGTTTGGCATCAAAACAAACGACTTTGATGCTCACGAGTAGTTTGGTTACAAAATACGCAAGAATGCGCATTTTGGCCGAAACTACGACTCGTCACTGAGCCTAGATAACGGGGTAATCAGTAGGGATGGTCACTACGGACCATAACCATCGTGATCACGCTCACGTTATGAAGTTCCATGAACTTCGCATCGACCATAAGCTGGTCAATGCAGAAAGTCAACAAAACGTTGACTTTCGGACTCGAAAAGCGAATAAAAGAGCGAAAGAAGACTTACGGAGGGTCCCCGAGTGCTAATCTAGATCAAATAGCTCAGGTATGAAACAATGGTTCCAACTTAGAGCTTTAGATCTGATTCTTGTGGGTTTTTACACAAAAGGGGGGGGGTATTTATAGGAAAAGTGGAACCGTTAGGATCGTTTATCGAATATCGTGCCGCGATCTCGAGCGTACACTTGTCAAATTCTTGTGGTAAGTCAGATATTGGCTCTTGGCTCTTAATAGGGTGAAAGGGCATCGCCCCTTGATCGAACGAAAGGCCAAACTGCATTAAATGCAGAATATTTTCTGTCAGATACCCTCACGCGCCCCGCGTAAGGATTTCCAGATCAGAATTTACAATTTTGGTCCCTGCACTTCAGAAACACGTATTTTGGCCCATTTTTGGCACGTTTAAGCCCCGTTAACCTCATTTCAAGGCTCTAAGATGAAGTTAAAGTGTAGGGGACATGAAATATGCTCAAAAATATTCCGGATGTCGGTTCGTTTGGCCGTACGATCGCGATGTTCGCTTAATTACGACGGAATGCGCATAAGCGCGAAAGACGATCCAAATGACGCGACGAATGGATTTTTCTCATGCCAAACACTAAGGCATAATATAATGATGCTTACATAAATTTTTTGGATGTCCGGATGTATTCAGAACGTAAGTTATGCGCAAAAGTGCAAACTTGTGCACTTTTTGACACTTTTAGTCCCTGAATGACCCAAAAGTTTATTTTAGCATACCAAAACCCCTCAAAGCCTATTTCTAAGCTATGTAAAGGATATTTATGGTATGTTTAACTTGTGGACATGTTCCGAAATGTTCGTTACAGTTCAAATTGGCATACTTTCGCTGTTTGTCAAGTTTAGTCCCTGTAAGCGAATTAACTTGTTTTTGCTACACCAAAGCCTTCAAAACTTATTTCTAAGTTATGTAAAGGTTATTTAAGGTACGTTGAGTATATTTTGATGTTCTGGAGTATTTGCCGTATTAAACTGAGTACGTTTACGCACCAGTTTGCGTATAATTCTCTTAGAAAGCGATGTAGAGTTTGAATTTGAACAAAAGCCAAAACATGAAAAATGTAAAACACAACCAAACAAACATTGGGATCAAATAACATTATTTTATTGATAATTGAACTGTTCACAATGATTACAAGCACAAATGTTACAGTCTCCCCTACTTGTGGAAATTTCGTCCCGAAATTTATTTAGAGGAAACTGATGGAAAAAGGTGCGGATATTTTGCCTTCATTTGATCTTCACGTTCCCAAGTAAACTCGGGTCCACGCTTAGATTCCCAACGAACCTTGACCAAAGGAATGCGCTTGCGTTTAAGCCACTTGACTTCACGTTCCATGATTTCTACCGGTTTTTCAACAAATTTCAGCGTTTTATCAACACGAATTTCGTCAAGCGGTATGTGGAGGTTTTCATCAGCTAAACACCTCTTGAGATTGGACACGTGGAAGGTTGGATGAACATTTCCAAGTTCAGGAGGTAACTCAAGTCTGTAGGCTACCTTACCGATTCTTTCGACGATCTTGAATGGTTCAACATATCTAGGTGCAAGTTTTCCTTTCTTTCCAAATCTGATCACACCTTTCCAAGGTGAGACCTTAAGTAATACACGATCACCGACTTGAAAATCCAAGGGTTTGCGTTTTAGGTCCGCGTAATTCTTCTGACGGCTTCTAGCTGTCTGAAGGTTATCACGTACTTTCTTTACCTTTTCTGTTGTCTCTAGAATGATGGCAGGTACAGTAAGCTGAGCCTCACCGATCTCATTCCAGCAGACTGGTGAACGACATTTTCGATCATAGAGAGCCTCGAAAGGAGCCATGTTGATGCTGGAGTGATAACTGTTGTTGTAGGAGAATTCAATCAACGGAAGATGTGAATCCCAACTACCACCAAAGTCGATCACACAAGCTCTAAGCATATCCTCCAGTGTCTGGATTGTTCTTTCAGATTGACCATCCGTTTGCGGATGATAAGCTGTGCTCAGATTAAGTTGAGACCCCATAGCAGATTGCATGGTTCTCCAAAAATGAGAAGTGAAACGAGCATCTCTGTCAGAAATGATGCTCAAGGGAACACCATGTCTAGCTACAATTTCATCCACGTAGATTTGAGCAAGTTTGTCAGCCGAATAATCCTCACGGATTGGCAAGAAATGCGCTGATTTAGTAAGACGATCAACGATTACCCAGATGGCATCGTGACCTTTCTTTGTGCGCGGGAGTTTAGTAATGAGATCCATAGTAATGTTTTCCCATTTCCAAACTGGGATCTCCGGTTGCTCTAATAATCCGGAAGGACGCTGATGTTCAGCCTTAACCTTAAGACAAGTAAGGCATTTGGATACGTATAAGGCAATGTCTTTCTTCATACCAGGCCACCAATACTGAATACGAAGATCCTTATACATCTTATCTGAGCCAGGATGAATAGAATAACGAGACTTATGGGCTTCATCCATAAGCAAGGTACGAAGATTATCTTGGCTTGGGACCCACAAACGGTCCATGAAGTAATATGATCCACTGTCCTTCAGCTCTAGAGCAGGAGTTATGTGATAAGGAAATTCCTTATCCATTAAACCTTGTGAAACACAAGCTTGTTGAGCCTGAGAAATACGTGCTTGGATGTCGGTTTGAATAACAGATTGGACACGAACACAATGAAGCTTAGTACGTTCCTTGCGACTCAATGCATCGGCTACGACATTCGCCTTACCAGGATGGTAGCGGATCTCGCAGTCGTAGTCGTTTAGAAGTTCAACCCAACGTCTTTGCCTCATGTTGAGTTCCTTTTGATTGAAGATATGTTGAAGACTTTTGTGGTCAGTGAAAACCACACATTTTGTACCGTACAAATAGTGTCTCCAGATCTTAAGAGCGAAGACAACTGCACCCAACTCAAGATCGTGAGTGGTGTAGTTTTTCTCATGTATCTTCAACTGTCTTGATGCGTATGCTATGACTTTGTTTCTTTGCATCAGGACGCAGCCAAGTCCTAATTTAGATGCGTCGCAATAAACGACGAAATCATCGTTGCCCTCAGGCAATGTTAAGACAGGCGCGTCGCAAAGCTTTTGTTTCAAAGTCTGAAACGCTTCCTCTTGTTTGACTCCCCAATCAAATGGCTTGTTCTTGTGAGTTAGAGCAGTTAGAGGAACTGCAATCTTCGAGAAATTTTCTATGAAGCGGCGGTAATAACCCGCTATACCAAGAAAAGAACGAACTTCAGTAGGGGTAGTAGGTGTATCCCAATCCTTAATCGCACTGATCTTGGAGGGATCTACATGAATACCTTGTTCGTTGACAATACGTCCTAAGAATTTAACCTCTTTAAGCCAGAACTCACACTTGGAGAATTTGGCGAAAAGTTGTTCTTTCTTTAGGAGTTCCAAAGTAAGACGGAGATGTTCTTCATGGTCGGCTCGCGTCTTAGAATATATCAAAATATCATCAATGAAAACGATGATGAACTTATCTAAATAAGGCTTGCAGACCCTATTCATTAAGTCCATGAAAACAGCAGGAGCATTAGTCAAACCGAATGGCATGACTGTGAACTCGTAATGTCCATAACGAGTACGGAACGCTGTCTTGGGAATGTCTTCTTCATGTACACGAAGCTGATGATATCCAGATCGTAGATCAATCTTTGAAAAATAAGATGCGCCTTGTAATTGATCAAAGAGATCATCAATGCGAGGTAGGGGATATCGATTCTTGATGGTAAGCTTGTTAAGCTCACGATAATCGATACACATCCTGAAAGATCCATCCTTCTTCTTTACAAAGAGAACGGGAGCACCCCAAGGTGAAAAGCTAGGACGGATAAAACCTTTGTCGGAGAGCTCCTGAAGCTGTTTAGATAATTCTTGCATCTCTGACGGTGCAAGACGGTATGGAGCTCTGGCAACGGGATTTGCACCAGGTATGAGATCAATACGGAACTCGACTTGGCGTGTTGGAGGTAGACCAGGTAAGTCTTCAGGGAATACTTCGGAATAATCCCGAACGACAGGAATATCTGAAATAGACTTACCCTTGCCTTTATCTGCTGTAACATGTGCTAAGAAAGCCACATAGTGCTTTCGTAGATACTTCCGTGCTTTAAAACAGGACATGAGTTTGAGACCACCGGCAGGCTTCTCACCACGAACCTGCAGGATCTCGCCGGTTGACAGTGGTACACGAATAATCTTCTCAGAACAAATTATCTCTGCATGATGCTTGGATAACCAATCCATTCCCACTATAACGTCGAAGCTTCCAAGTTGCATTGGCGTGAGGTCAATAGGAAAAATATGGTCGTTAAGGTTTAACTGGCAGTTGCGTAGAACGGAATTAAGAACAATGGGTTCACCACTGGCAACCTCTACTGTCAAAGGTTTACCTAGTTTCATTCTAGACACGCGAAGCATTGTCTCAAAAGACAATGACACAAAGCTCTTGTCGGCACCCGAATCAAAAAGAACAGATGCTGGCTGATTATTAATAAAGAACGTACCGTTCACCACCTCGTTGTCTGCTTGTGCTTCTTGTGCATTCATGTTAAAGACTCGACCTCGAGCCGGTGCCGGATTCTGGTTTACATTCTGGTTCTGGTTGACTAGTCTTGGACACCGATTTCTGTAGTGGGTCAGATCCCCACAATTATAACATGCACCTGGTGGGTAGTTTGGTCGTGCAGCCTGACCCTGTTGTTGAGCAACCTGTTGAGCAGGGTTCTGGACTGCGTGATTCTGAGCAAACCGACAAACATCGGCAAGATGACCCGACTTCCCACAGTTAGTACAGAAACGGCACTGATATTGTGGCTGGTGGTGACTGTTGCATCGATTGCACAAAGGTGCACTTCCTGAGTAGGGTTTCTTTGCTGGAGGCTGGTTGGGAGCTGCCTGGTTTGCTTGGGCAGTGACAGCAAAATTTTGGGAAGCCTTACGCTTCCTTGACCCCCTTGAGGAACCAGAGTCCTTTCCCTTCTTGTTCTGACCTTTCTTACTATCCTCCTTGTCAGCCGACTGTTTCTTGCCCTTGTCACCCTTTCTGTGTAGCTTATTTTTTCGAATCTGCGACTCAGTCAGTGTCGCTGATAACTCGATCGCCTGACGGAGTGTGGTAGGGTTGCTACCAGTAAGGATGTCTTGTACTGAGTCAGGTAGGCCGTCGATGTACCTTTCGATGGCCTTATCGAGTGGGGTAACCATAGTTGGGCAAAGAAGACTCAACTCCTCAAACCTATCTATATAAGCCCTGTGCTCACCACTATCTTGCTTCAAAACATCAAATTCTTTCTCCAACGCTCGCTGTTCATGACGAGGACAAAACTCCTTCATCATAAGGGCTCTCAGTTCAGCCCATGACTGAGCTAGAGCAACTTCTGCACCTTGATCTCTCATAACCCCATTCCACCATGTTAGAGCCCTCTTCTAAAACACGCTTGAAGAAAACTCGACCTTGCGATTATCCGGACACTGCACGTGGCGAAAAGTGTTCTCGATGCTCTGGAACCACTGAAGAAGCCCAGTTGCTCCCTCAGAACCACTAAACTTGAGTGGCTTAGCCGAGTTAAAATCCTTGTATTTGCATGTAACATTGTTGTTGTTGGCCTGGTTCCATTGAGCAAAGAGATTCGGAAATTGAGCAGCCATCTGCTGCGCAATAATCTCCGCCAGCTCGGCAGTAGCTATCTGGTTGTCGCGTCGAGGAGGCATTCTAGAAGAGAAAAACATGAAATGAAACGAGTGAGATGATTGGATGAAGAGAATGAGATGAAGCAAAATCAACAAAAGCAAAGATGGCGGTTATGCATCGCAATGCAAACAAGCGATATGAAATATCTAGTCAAAGTAAATGGGTCAGAATTAGTGTATCGTGAAGACATGCTCGCCTATAAGTGAACACTCACCCCAAGAGTTCCCAGGTAAGAGTGACTGGTCCGATTATGTGGATTTGTACGAACACTCTAGCCTTAGACAGAAAACTCAGGGTACAGGCATTCACCCTTCCAGTTCGCACATGTTCACACTATTAACCGAAAACTTTGACAGGATTTTTGAAAATCCAAAGGGGTTCAAAACCATATAACAGAGGGTTCAAAACCTTATAACAGAGGGTTCAAAACCTTATAACAGAGGGTTCAAAACCTAGTAATCAATCATCCTAGAACAGATGATTAATTTTCAAAGCGGATTCGGAACCGAAGTTCCCGTTGTGGTTATCACCTAAGGATAGGTGATGTGCATGTTTTAAACACTAAACGCAAGATAACTTGTGTTAGGGTCCTAGAAAGTTATAGTCTAGGTCAAAGCATTACTAATAACCTAATTCCCTATAACCAATGGCTCTGATACCAACTCTTCTGTCACACCCCGACCGCGTATAACATGCAACCGCGGTGGAAACGCCGGGGAGTGTTGTGGACAGAATTAATTGTTATACAACCATGGAAATTAAAGTTACATTTTATTTATTGACAAGAGTGTTCCATTGTTTCAAAACAGGAAAATACAAAGTTTATAACATGATTAAACTAGTCTAGCTTCGTTTTTAGTCTCTAAGGCACAGGTCCGCCCTAGTGTCATGATCATCATCATCCTATGGAATAGCTCCTGAAAACACATGTGAAAGTAGGTACGTCAGCATAAAAATGCCTGTGAGATACATAGTTTTTGTGAAAATGGGATTCATGACTTGAGCTTAAAGAAATGTTTAATAACAGTCAGTCATGAACCTTGTAATTTGTTTTGCTTTGTAAACCATTTGAAAAACGATAACATCAAACGATATGTATAGATAAGTGCAAGGTTAAACGAATGACCAAGTAAAATGAGTTGAATAAGATAAGTTGTTTGTGAAAATAATGTCTTGTGAAGAATATGTTATTTATGTAAAATGTAATGTGTCTAAACTGAAATGACTTAGATAACGCCACGATATGTAATATTATACAAACATTTATATATAGGAAGTACCGGCGGCGTATCCACCATGTTTGTATCATATTACATACGCCACGTTACTTAAATCATTTACCCAAACCAGTCCACCATGTAAATTGTTCATGTGTAAACCAAATGTCAAGTGTTATTGTAAACCATGTCAAATGTTTATGTTCAAATGTAAACCACCAAATGTGTATGTCAATGTCGACGTGTTTATATTCAATGTAAATCATGTAATGTGCATCCCAAAATGTATCATGTATGGTAAGCGAAATGTATCAACTTAAACCATTTGTAAAATGCACAAAACAAGTCTTTGAAGTAACACGTGGTTTAAATCAACGTTATGTTCTGTGGAAAAATGCATGCTCTATTGATATTAACATTTATGTGGTATTGTAAACTATGCATACATCCAAGCCTTGAGACTGCGGCGATAAACCCTTAAACAAATTAAAGGTTTATCTAAGTTATGTATATCGAATTCGGTCATTCCTTCCAGTCCTATCAAACCCAGGACTTCAGGAATGGGAGTTGTCAATTCCTATGGTACCACTACCTACTAACGAACGGCGTAGCTAATGTTAATGAATGTATTGTCCCATGTTAAACAAACCAAATGTCATAACAAAATGAAGGCATGTGATGTAAACAATTGTACTAAGTATGCTAAGTAAATATACGAAGCAGAAATGTTCATGTAAATCAATGTGTCCATATGCTGAGTAAACATATGCAACTGAAATGTTCATGTAAATCAATGTGTTCATATGCTGAGTAATCATATGCAACAGAAATGTTCATGTAAATCAATGTGTCCATATGCTGAGTAAACATATGCAACAGAAATGTAATGTAAATCAATGTACTAAGTACGCACACAATGGGTATACATAGCATGAAATGTAATGAAATCGTGTACTATAATGTACTAATGAGCATAGCAGATATACGATGTGAAAACATGAAAAAGCATGAAAGTAACAGATAGGGACATGTATTTCACCCCAAAACAGTTTGGAAAACAGTAAAAGAGGGGTTCTATGTACTCACCTGAGATTGCTTTGAGTTCCTTGTATAATAACCAGATAATGCTAAAGATCACGGAATACCAACGGCACCTAATAGGTAGCTTATGTTAATATACCGGACCAAATCGGAAGGATCGGACAGTACGCGGGTTTGAAAACCAAACGAGTATGGAGACTCGTGTAATATGGTTTAACAAAGCCTACATACTAAAATGAAACTTAACCTAAGTGCTTACGGTCCATCACGACCCGTTGAGGTAGCTTATGCCACCCTAACGCGTCATTCGCGTAGAACGCGTATGGAACGCCTAACATTGCGACCACAAGGTATAACCTCGGAAGGTTATAGCTATGGTCACCTAATATGTTTGGTCGGATCCTAAAGATCGACCAAATGGGTCGGGTTCGAAAGTATAAGCGATGGTTTAGATCGCTTACCTTACGACCCTATATAAGCGCTATACTAAACGTGACGAGCCAAGCATGTTAGAACATGCTTAACTAACTTTAGAAAACAGGTTTGGCATCAAAACAAACGGCTTTGATGCTCACGAGTAGTTTGGTTACAAAATACGCAAGAATGCGCATTTTGGCCGAAACTACGACTCGTCACTGAGCCTAGATAACGGGGTAATCAGTAGGTATGGTCACTACGGACCATAACCATCGTGATCACGCTCACGTTATGAAGTTCCATGAACTTCGCATCGACCATAAGCTGGTCAATGCAGAAAGTCAACAAAACGTTGACTTTCGGACTCGAAAAGCGAATAAAAGAGCGAAAGAAGACTTACGGAGGGTCCCCGAGTGCTAATCTAGATCAAATAGCTCAGGTATGAAACAATGGTTCCAACTTAGAGCTTTAGATCTGATTCTTGTGGGTTTTTACACAAAAGGGGGGGGGGGTATTGATGTGACACCCCAGGAAAAACCAGTGAACGATTGAACTTACCTAGCTTCCTCAGTGAGTGCATACCAAATTTCGGGACGAAATTTCCAATTAGTTGGGGATAATGTGACAACCCGTACTTTAGACTTATCTTGTGTGACGTTATATGCTCACGTGATCTATGTTAATTGAACGAATACATGATATGTTATGTGATTATGTGATTGTGTGACATGTTGCTTAAACCGAATAGTATTTGATTTCACGAAAACCCACTCGGTCCATTTAGTGGACTCGAGACCATGAGAAAACCCATGTGGGATTTCGGCCCACATCCCTTGTACGTATACATATATACATGCACACCTTTAGGGTTCTAGTTTTACAACTTGACAATTTAGAAGAACACACACAAAACCCTAGCAAAAACATCTCTCTCTTTCTCACGCATAACCGGACGGCACAAGCAACCGGAAATTGATCCCGATTTGGATTACCCTCGACCGATCGGTTAGTGTTTTAATTGAATTGCTTTACTTGATTTGTGTGTTATTTGGCTGAATGTGTTGTTGAATCGGTCGGACATGTAGAACTGATCGACCGGATATGTTTGATGGATAGGAATCGATGTCTGATAAATTGTTGATTTGCTATATATGATTAGATAATTGCATGTTTGTTTGGGCTTTGTTCGATCAGCCGGACAGGTTATATAATCGGATATGATGTTTGATGTTGTTGTTCATAAATTGGGTGATTTGGTTATTCACGTTATTCATACTAGGGTTTATGAGAATGTATGTTGTTATTGCATGTTTGATCGATAAAACTCGGTAGGATTCATGAGAAACTGTTAGTTGGTTTGAATTATGGAAATTGATAATTGATTGGCATAACTGATTGCATGAAACATGGAAACTGTTACAAGTTGTTAGGCACACGGATTGCGAGTCGAGACCGAGATTGCGAGTCTTGTTGCGACTCGGAACCTCACACAACAGCATGAGCCGAAACTGTGGTTGTGAGTCCCGGTTGCGACTCGTAACCAAACCATGATGAGCCGAGACCAGTAGTTACGACTCGTAACCCCGTTGCGACTCGAGACCGGACTCGAAACCACCTAGTCTCGAAGGATATGCGTCTGTCGAGATCTCCCTTGTTGCGACTCGTAATCTCTGTTGCGAGTCGGGACCATGCACGTGCACATGATTGGACTTGCACACTGACACGAGCCCAATTAATTGGGCCGGATAATTGGACTTGTTTACATCGCTGCTTATTGGACTGCTTATCTGGTTGGGCTATTATTGTCATTGGGCCGGGTTATGTTTGGGCCGAATACTTAGATTGTTATCGGATTGCTGATACGTGTACATGTTTACCATGATCCTTGCATGCTTGCAACGTGTTAACCTATGTGATACAGTATGTGTGCTATATACGAACCTGACTTATGTGATAACCCTGTTAGGACGTGGTTGATCATTTACTTGCTACCTGTACTCTTTGTGCATCTGCCGAGCAAACCAAGGTGAGTTCACACAGCCAAGGCATGGGGTTCCCAGGGTGGGAATGGGATTGGATGATTATACGTGCATACTTAGTAAATGGAACTTAAAGAGATAAGCCTCAGGGTGAGGTTGGTAAATGATGAGATACAGCTAGACTAGTATACCTACTTGAACTGATCTTCGCACACACGCCAGGGGTTGGCTGCGATATTATGACTGATCTTCGCACACATGCCTTAGGGAGGCTGCGAACTATACATACTAAACTTCGCACACATGCCAGGGTGGCCAGCGATACAAATATACATAGTCTAGAATACTTGGGAACTTTCCCCAATCTTCGCATACATGCCGAAATGGCCCGCGATACGAATCAATACTATACATGAACAATGAACGAACTAATACGATGCATGACTAGATAAACAAACGAAATGTTTGCTATACTACTCCATTACTGAACTTATTTTCTGTGAACTCGCTCAACTAGTTTGTTGATTATTTGCTGCATGCCTTGCAGGACCTTAGGTACATTATGGAGCTTGCACAGGGAGGAGCAGGTCGTTGTGGGCAAAGGATCTTGAATGATGTTTCAACACTTATGTTAAATCAAACATACTATTGTTTGGATTACTTAAATGCTTCCGCTATACTTAATTATATTACATGTTCAATGTGATTGGTGGTTAGGATCCTGGTCATGTCACGCCTCCAAGCGGTGATACTCCGCGTGTGGATTTTGGGGGTGTGACAGATTGGTATCAGAGCCATTGGTTATAGAGAACTAGGTTTTAATATGGGAAAACATTTTTATTAAAACCAGACTATAACCAGAACAGTGCTCTCAACGATCCACAACGACGCTTCGCTCCACGTGCAAGACTCGACATCTTAGGTAATAAGGTTTATGTTTATTGCCTGTTTGCTAGAACTGCTTAGAACTTTGCTCGCATTACGTTTAGATACACATGCTTTGATTACATGAGAACACCTATATGCCCATACTTTTCTGTCATCGCCCTACTCGCGAGCCACTCTTATTTACATTACTTTTACTATGAAGATCATGTCTGGACGAATCAACATGACTCAAGCCCAGCTAGAGGCTCTCGTTCAAGCTCAAGTTGCTGCGGCAGTTGCAGCAGCTCAAGCAGGTCAACACGCGCAGCAGCCTGTCTGCACTTTCAAGAATTTCATGGACTGTCGTCCAAACTCTTTCAGCGGCACAGAAGGAGCGGTTGGACTCCTCCACTGGTTCGAGAAGCTAGAATCAGTATTCGAGATGTGCGAGTGCCCTGAGGCTCGCAAGGTCAAGTTTGCCACCGGCACCTTGGAGGGAATAGCACTAACTTGGTGGAACGCCCAAGTTCAAATCTTAGGGTTGGCAGCTGCTAACGCCACCCCATGGAACGATTTTAAGGAACTCATCAAGCGTGAGTATTGCACGCGTGAAGACATTCACAAGCTGGAAGACGAGCTGTATAATCTGAAAATGATTGGGTCGGAGATCGAAGCGTATACGAAACGGTCAAACGAGCTGGCAGTTCTGTGTCCTACTATGGTGGACCCTCCATACAAGCGCATTGAGTTGTATCTCAAGGGTTTGGCGCCAGAGATTCAGAGCCACGTGACGTCGGCTAACCTCGAAAACATCCAGGAAATCCAACGCCTCGCTCATCGCATCACCGACCAGGCAGTGGATCAGAATAAACTGCCTAAGCGTGTCAACGCTACTGCTACAGTCACTTCAGCTGCTACTACTGCTACACCCAGCGACAACAAACGGAAATGGGATGGGGATTCCGAACAGTCTCAAGCACAGCAGCGCAGGACGAATGACTACCAGAATCCGAGTCAGCAATCATCTGGCAGTCAGGAGCAGGGTGGATACAGGGGAGTACACCCACTATGTAACAAGTGTAACAAGCACCACAGTGGAAGGTGTCGCAAGGAACGTTGCCAGAGATGTTTCAAGATAGGGCACGAAGCCAAAGATTGCAGGAGCTCACGACCTGCAAACCAGAATCAGCAACTTCCACCACCAGTTCCACAGAACCCACAGCAGCAACAGCCACAGCGTGGAAATCGGGGATGTTTCCAGTGTGGGGCAGAAGGTCATTACAAGCGCGATTGCCCACAGTTGAACCAGAATCAGAACAACAACAATAACCAGGGCAATGGGAACAACAACAACAACAACAACAACAATAATGGCAACGAGGCAAGGGGTCGAGCTTTCATGCTAGGACAAGGAGACGCTGTTTGAACTTATAACTCGTTTTGGGATTTCCTTTATTATGTCTCTGTTACTCAAACAAAGTTTGGTTTGAACACGAATCGTACTGGGTTTTATGGATTATTTTAATTACTATACTATATGTTTGCTTTGATGGATGGTTTGATGTATTTGAACGCACCTGCCGTATTTAAGGACCTTATGAACAGGGTGTGCAAACCCTACCTAGACGAGTTCGTCATAGTACTCGAGAAGTCCACTCCCCAGGCCACGTAGTGAACAAGGATGGGATCCGTGTCGATCCATCCAAGGTAGACTTGACCAGGAACTGGCCTGCACCATGTACTACAGACAGTTTACGCAGGGACTTCCCGGAGATTGCTCAGCCACTCACGCTACTGACACGGAAGGGTGTCACCTATTGCTGGGGAGAGCCCCAGGAGACTGCTTTTCAGCACGATAAGGTTATCGCTTACGCCTTTTCGACAACTCAAGATTCATGAGCGGAACTACGTGGCGCACGATCTAGAGCTGGGAGCTGATGTGTTCGCGCTTAAGATATGGCGACACTACCTGTACGGTACCAGGTGCACGATTTACACCGATCACAGGAGTCTCGAGCATATCCTTAGGCAGAAGGATTTGAACATGCGTCAACGATGATGGGTTGAACTACATAGCGACTACGAATGCGCCATCAAGTACCATTCAGGCAAGGCCAAGGTTGTGGCGGACGCCCTCAGTCGGAAGGACACCCTACCTCAGCGCGTGCGAGCGCTACAGCTTACGATCCAGACTAGCCTGCCAGCACAGATACGAACTGCTCAGATAGAAGCACGGAAGCCCGAAAACGTCAAGGCTGAATGCCTTACGCGGCTCACGACAACGATTGGGACAGAAGGCAGACGGCGCCTACTATGTAACGGGGCGTATTTGGGTCCCACTTTATGGCGGTCTACGCGAACTTGTGATGGATGAAGCTCACAAGTCTTACCACTCAGTACATCCAGGGTCGGATAGAACGTACTACGACATCAGCACTATTTATTGGTGGCCTAGCATGAAGGCCCACATCGTTACGAACGTTGGAAAATGCTTGACCAGTGTAATACCAGAAACCAACGGGCCTACTTCAGCAGCCTAAGATACCGCAATGGAAATGGGAAGAAATTTCCATGGAATTTTATTACAGGCTTACCTAAATCCCAGCATGGGAACGATACCATATGGGTGATCGTGGATCGACTCACCAAGTCTGCACACTTCCTATCGATTAAGGAAACGGACAAGTTCTCCACTCTCGCAGACATCTACCTTAAAGAGGATTGTTTCGAGGCACGGGGTGCCCACGTCCATCATTTCGGATCGCGATGCACGATTCACGTCAGAACTTTGGCAAGCAATGCACAAACCATTCGACTCACGATTAAACATGAGCACAGCAGCGTACAAACCGCTCCATTTGAGGCATTGTACGGGCGTAGATGCCGGTCACCTCTTTGTTGGGCAGAGGTGGGGGATAGTCAGATTACGGGTCCAGAGATTGTAATGGATGCCACGGAAAAAGATTGCACAGATACGACAACGCATGGCGGCAGCACGCGACCGTCAGAAAGCCTACGCGGACAAGCGTAGAAAGCCATTGGAATATCAGGTCGGGGACCATTCGGGATCATAGAACGTACAGGCAGGATAGCCTATAGATTGAACCTACCAGCTGAACTCGGGGCAGTTCACAATGTCTTTCAGGTATCGAACTATCGACGAGCGGTTGCAGTTCGTCGGGAAACCAGTTGAAATCACGGACCAGGATGTGAAGGTCCTCAAACACAAAAAAGTACACCTGGGAACGCGAAGACAGGATGACAGAAAAGTACCCCCAGTTATTCGAAACCAATGCTACCACTACTGAGGCTGAAGCTACTACTTCGGAATTTCGGGACGAAATTCCAGATCAACGGGGGGAGGATGTGACACCCCAGGAAAAACCAGTGAACGATTGAACTTACCTAGCTTCCTCAGTGAGTGCATACCAAATTTCGGGACGAAATTTCCAATTAGTTGGGGATAATGTGACAACCCGTACTTTAGACTTATCTTGTGTGACGTTATATGCTCACGTGATCTATGTTAATTGAACGAATACATGATATGTTATGTGATTATGTGATTGTGTGACATGTTGCTTAAACCGAATAGTATTTGATTTCACGAAAACCCACTCGGTCCATTTAGTGGACTCGAGACCATGAGAAAACCCATGTGGGATTTCGGCCCACATCCCTTGTACGTATACATATATACATGCACACCTTTAGGGTTCTAGTTTTACAACTTGACAATTTAGAAGAACACACACAAAACCCTAGCAAAAACATCTCTCTCTTTCTCACGCATAACCGGACGGCACAAGCAACCGGAAATTGATCCCGATTTGGATTACCCTCGACCGATCGGTTAGTGTTTTAATTGAATTGCTTTACTTGATTTGTGTGTTATTTGGCTGAATGTGTTGTTGAATCGGTCGGACATGTAGAACTGATCGACCGGATATGTTTGATGGATAGGAATCGATGTCTGATAAATTGTTGATTTGCTATATATGATTAGATAATTGCATGTTTGTTTGGGCTTTGTTCGATCAGCCGGACAGGTTATATAATCGGATATGATGTTTGATGTTGTTGTTCATAAATTGGGTGATTTGGTTATTCACGTTATTCATACTAGGGTTTATGAGAATGTATGTTGTTATTGCATGTTTGATCGATAAAACTCGGTAGGATTCATGAGAAACTGTTAGTTGGTTTGAATTATGGAAATTGATAATTGATTGGCATAACTGATTGCATGAAACATGGAAACTGTTACAAGTTGTTAGGCACACGGATTGCGAGTCGAGACCGAGATTGCGAGTCTTGTTGCGACTCGGAACCTCACACAACAGCATGAGCCGAAACCGTGGTTGTGAGTCCCGGTTGCGACTCGTAACCAAACCATGATGAGCCGAGACCAGTAGTTACGACTCGTAACCCCGTTGCGACTCGAGACCGGACTCGAAACCACCTAGTCTCGAAGGATATGCGTCTGTCGAGATCTCCCTTGTTGCGACTCGTAATCTCTGTTGCGAGTCGGGACCATGCACGTGCACATGATTGGACTTGCACACTGACACGAGCCCAATTAATTGGGCCGGATAATTGGACTTGTTTACATCGCTGCTTATTGGACTGCTTATCTGGTTGGGCTATTATTGTCATTGGGCCGGGTTATGTTTGGGCCGAATACTTAGATTGTTATCGGATTGCTGATACGTGTACATGTTTACCATGATCCTTGCATGCTTGCAACGTGTTAACCTATGTGATACAGTATGTGTGCTATATACGAACCTGACTTATGTGATAACCCTGTTAGGACGTGGTTGATCATTTACTTGCTACCTGTACTCTTTGTGCATCTGCCGAGCAAACCAAGGTGAGTTCACACAGCCAAGGCATGGGGTTCCCAGGGTGGGAATGGGATTGGATGATTATACGTGCATACTTAGTAAATGGAACTTAAAGAGATAAGCCTCAGGGTGAGGTTGGTAAATGATGAGATACAGCTAGACTAGTATACCTACTTGAACTGATCTTCGCACACACGCCAGGGGTTGGCTGCGATATTATGACTGATCTTCGCACACATGCCTTAGGGAGGCTGCGAACTATACATACTAAACTTCGCACACATGCCAGGGTGGCCAGCGATACAAATATACATAGTCTAGAATACTTGGGAACTTTCCCCAATCTTCGCATACATGCCGAAATGGCCCGCGATACGAATCAATACTATACATGAACAATGAACGAACTAATACGATGCATGACTAGATAAACAAACGAAATGTTTGCTATACTACTCCATTACTGAACTTATTTTCTGTGAACTCGCTCAACTAGTTTGTTGATTATTTGCTGCATGCCTTGCAGGACCTTAGGTACATTATGGAGCTTGCACAGGGAGGAGCAGGTCGTTGTGGGCAAAGGATCTTGAATGATGTTTCAACACTTATGTTAAATCAAACATACTATTGTTTGGATTACTTAAATGCTTCCGCTATACTTAATTATATTACATGTTCAATGTGATTGGTGGTTAGGATCCTGGTCATGTCACGCCTCCAAGCGGTGATACTCCGCGTGTGGATTTTGGGGGTGTGACAATTTATAGGAAAAGTGGAACCGTTAGGATCGTTTATCGAATATCGTGCCGCGATCTCGAGCGTACACTTGTCAAATTCTTGTGGTAAGTCAGATATTGGCTCTTGGCTCTTAATAGGGTGAAAGGGCATCGCCCCTTGATCGAACGAAAGGCCAAACTGCATTAAATGCAGAATATTTTCTGTCAGACACCCTCACGCGCCCCGCGTAAGGATTTCCAGATCAGAATTTACAATTTTGGTCCCTGCACTTCAGAAACACGTATTTTGGCCCATTTTTGGCACGTTTAAGCCCCGTTAACCTCATTTCAAGGCTCTAAGATGAAGTTAAAGTGTAGGGGACATGAAATATGCTCAAAAATATTTCGGATGTCGGTTCGTTTAGCCGTACGATCGCGATGTTCGCTTAATTACGACGGAATGCGCATAAGCGCGAAAGACGATCCAAATGACGCGACGAATGGATTTTTCTCATGCCAAACACTAAGGCATAATATAATGATGCTTACATAAATTTTTTGGATGTCCGGATGTATTCAGAACGTAAGTTATGCGCAAAAGTGCAAACTTGTGCACTTTTTGACACTTGTAGTCCCTGAATGACCCAAAAGTTTATTTTAGCATACCAAAACCTCTCAAAGCCTATTTCTAAGCTATGTAAAGGATATTTATGGTATGTTTAACTTGTGGACATGTTCCGGAATGTTCGTTACAGTTCAAATTGGCATACTTTCGCAGTTTGTCAAGTTTAGTCCCTGTAAGCGAATTAACTTGTTTTTGCTATACCAAAGCCTTCAAAACTTATTTCTAAGTTATGTAAAGGTTATTTAAGGTACGTTGAGTATATTTTGATGTTCCGGAGTATTTGCCGTATTAAACTGAGTACGTTTACGCACCAGTTTGCGTATAATTCTCTTAGAAAGCGATGTAGAGTTTGAATTTGAACAAAAGCCAAAACATGAAAAATGTAAAACACAACCAAACAAACATTGGGATCAAATAACATTATTTTATTGATAATTGAACTGTTCACAATGATTACAAGCACAAATGTTACACAGAATATTCATCAGTTCGAGTGATTCAGTTCGCACGGAGTATCAGTTTGTTTCAGTTAGTTTGATAAATTTTTTAAACTGATTGTGTTTTGTTTGTTTGTGTAAATCAGGTGATACAGGTGTGAAACATGGATAACAATTTCTTTAATATGACTAAAGAAACATTTGATAGAATAAATGTATTAAAGAAAGAATTTGATTCATTTTCAGGTTATCCAGGAGAAAACATCTTGTTAGTTCAATGTCCAAAATTGGTATAACCAAAAGACCAGAAGAATGGGTTGAAAAATTTGTCAGTGCTTTACCTCAAGAAGAATGGGAAAATTATATCTTGAACTTGAAGATTTCTGGAAAATTTTCCCAACTGACAATCTGTCCACTCATTAAAAAGATTGAAGAACAGATGGTGATCAATGCTGAAAATAAGAATAGTCAAAATGATGACCAAAGGGGAAAGGAACAGATTGAGATGAAAGATGATGATAAACAGATATTGGGATTGAAGAAAACTTGTGAGATGTTGAAATCCGAAAATGTTAAACTGTTAAGTGATTTGAACAGTTTAACATTGGAAAACAATAAATTGAATGAAAGTGCAAAAATATTGGAAGATAAAATCAAAATTTTTGAAAATGAAAAATTAAAAATGGAAAAAGAATTTCAAAGTCAAATAAAAATTCTTGAAGATGAGAGAAATGTTTTTAGTCAAAACAACATTGAAAAGAAAAAAATGATAAAGTCCCATCTTCAGAAAATTATTAGACTTGAAAAAGAAGGTGAATGTGCTCGAAAGAAAATCAAAGAGTTAGAGGAAAGGGATGAAAGCAAAAAAGAAATCTTCAGAAAATGAAGATTTCTGGATAAAGCTTGAGAACAAGAACTTGAAAGCAAATGAAACAAAATTTCAAGAACAGATAAAAGTTTTGGAAAATGAAAAATCTGTTCTTGAAAACATGAAAATAGAAAATGAAAAAACAATCAAGTCTCATTTTGATAGAATATCTCAGCTTGAAAAAGAAGCTGAGAATTCGAAAGCTAAAATTAACGAGCTTGAAAAGAAATTGAAAGGTTTTGTGACATCATTTGAGTTTTTGAATATCCCCTGTCCAAAACCGATCAAATCTGTTCCAATAAGTGACGATGTCACAAACTTTGACAATGTCAAAGTTGAAGATTGTGATGAGAAATCTGATGATGAAAATGAAAAAATTGAAAAACAAAAATTGTTTTTGAAATTAAAAGAAAAATTTCAGAAAACTGTTCAATAATCAACTGAAAAAGGTGAATGCTCTATGCAAGAACCTTTGAAGAAGAAAACGGAACAGAAACAAAAAATTAAAAAGGAGAAAATTGTTCAAAAAGAAAATAACAGCTCATCAGATCGATCATCCAATCAAAATAAAAAATTACAAAAAGTAAAAAATGATAATTCAAAAATTGTTGGTAATAAGTGGTGCAGGTTGGCCCACAGTGCTCAAAAGTCAAATCCAACAATCAAGAGGAAAAAGGATTATCACCAAGCCAAACAGTGCTTTGATTTGAGCATTTGGACAGAAAATGGTGATTGGTACAATAACAGAGTGTGTTACCGTTGCGGCTATTAAAGACACATTGTTGTTAACTGCCAGAATTGGAATTATGAGACAAGAAGATGCTATAATTGTCAAATCAGAGGTCACATTGCCAGAGAATGCCCAAGGAAATCGAATAACAGATTGCGGGCTAATTCTCAGAAAGTGACAAAGAAACCAGTCAATGTCAAGCCCAAAGAACAGAAGGTTCAAGAACCTAAAGTTCAAGAAAAGAAAGTGAAGCTTTCTCAGGGGCAGAAAGACAGACTGCGAAAGAAGAGAAAGAAGGCGAGAGAATATCTCGAGAAGATTTTGTCCTCGGGTTCATCTGTTAGTAAGAATAAAAGTTCTGATGAATCGAATCCCTCGATTGCAAAGTCAAGCGAGACGATTTCATCAGATACAAATCTAAGGACGAAAGAAGAAAAGAAGAAGAAGAAAATGGTCGGCGATGAATCTGATGTGTCAAAGTCAGACAAGCCACCTTCTGGCGATGAATCTGACAGGTTAAAGTCAGACAAGCCAAGTGCAGGCAATGATTCTGGTTCGTCAAAGCCGGAGGAGCCATTGGTTGAGGTAAAAAAGGAGAATTCAGGTTTAACAATGGATGATGCAAACTTTCCACCATTGTTGAACAAGAATTCGAAAGCACCCAAGAACCGTCAGGCTTGGGTGAATTTGTTTAAATAGAAAATCTGACTTGCCGGAGATCCCAAGTTTATATCGTGGATCAGGAATCGGCATCATTCTAGTGTTTGAAAAGTTTGTTTGAAAGATTTTGAATAGTGTTTGAATTTTACAGGTTCAAGGACTACGCCAGAGCTTCCAGGTTGGTAATTGAGAAGCAGGAATCGGCATCTTTCTGACTAATTTGACAAGTGGTAAAGAGGTTTCTATAGATGTCTCATTCCTATAGGAAAACCTACAAGTGGTATTATTTGGTTTACTTACAAGTGGTATTTGTTTGGTTATACTTTCAAGTTGTTATTATTTTCAAGTGGATCAGAGGATTCTTAACTGCAAATGGTAAATCAGGGACATTAGGTTGTACTTGATTTACTATTCATATGAGATTGATAAACCAGATGATGAACCATATCCCCATGCTTCATAAGTGGTAAACTTAAAAGTGGTAAACACAAACTCATTTTCCGGAAAAATCATTTCGATTAAAACAAACTTAAGTGTTTTGAGATCTAAATGAGAAAATGGTTTGTTGAAAGGGGGAGTTCAGATTGTTTATGCCGAGTGAATTGAGATTTAATGTGATTCGATGTCGGTTGTCAAGTTTATGTACAGTTTGTTTTACTTTTCATGTTTCAAGTGGGTCAAGAGTCTAGAAGTTTTCAAATTTTCTTTGAAATGTGTTTTCATTTTAGGGGGAGTAGGGAAATTTCAGAAAATCCAAAAACATTAGAAAATTTGAAAAATAAAAAAAAACATGATAAAATTCAAAAATGAGTTTCGTTGTGAAAAGCGGAAATGATAGTACATCAGTAGGCTGTCACAACATGCTAAAGATTTGAAATGTTAAAATGTGATAAACAATTTTATTCTAGATATGTCAGTATATTTTTCACAAAATTGTTACACATTTAGTAAGTTGTGATGAGATATAAACTAAATTTTTAAACTTGATTATTCTGTGGGTTAACACAAACTTGGATATATAGGTAACCCCTGAAATCTCGTTTGAAAGGTTCTGTATTCTGATATATTAGGTCTTTATACTCTATGATATCTGGGGTATTATCCCAGGACTTCTGCTGAATGGAAGTTCTGACCTAGTCCTCGGATAATACTCGCAATTGCTTGAAACATATCAAAAAGCCCTCAGCTGATTAGACAATAAAATTGATAGTCTGCTGTTGAATGCTAAAAGATCCTCTAAAGGGGACACACCGAAAAGTCGAAGCTGATATCTCTCTGCGCATACGGAAGTATCGACCTGAGATCCCTCGGCCCTCGCATACCCCTTAAATTATATACAGATATCATTTGTAGTATACTCACCTGTAAGACTGAATATTGGGATCTGGATACGGGAGTATATTCAAGTAGTGAGACACACGAATAAGTCAGTATCTAAGACATTAACATCATATCTCGAATCAATTGAACTTTGTGTGAAAATTTCAGTGGACTGATATACTGACAATCTAGGTGAATTGTTTAGAACTGAAAATGTAATCAAGCTTAAAGGTGTTAGTGACATGTCTCATAAACTGATATGATCCTCTTACACGAACTCACAAAAATATGTTTGTAAATATTTCGTTTCTACATTCTCGTGCTTTTACAAATAGTGTCAGTTACTTTCTTTCAGAAAATCCAAAAAGATTTTGTGTGTATTTTAGCATAAACTTTTGAAAAAGTCAAAAAGATTTTCGACAACTGATGTAGGAAAGCTGATTTTCAAAATTCCGAGTGCTAAACATGATGACATTGTTGTGAGGGGGAGTGTGCTTTAAATGTCAAAATTTTTTTAATCAACAAGTGGTTCATCATAGAGAAAGTAATTTGAGTGAGAGTTGTAGTTGTCAAAATTTTTTTTAATCAACAAGTGGTTCATCATAGAGAAAGTAATTTGAGTGAGAGTTGTAGTTGGTGCACAAATTGATATTTTTAGAAAATTTATTTCTGGGTTAAGAATGTGCAGGAATAGCTAGGTTTCGATCTTGGATCTGAAGATAGAGTGCCAGGTCTAGATTCCTGAAGACCTCTGATTGAAGAAAGCCAAGTTTCGATCCAGGAAATCAATCTTGATCCTGTGAAGGCCAGACAACGATCCTGAAGATGTTACTGAAGAACAAAGGAATGCCAGTAAATCGAGAGGGGGAGTCTGAAGACAGAGAGAGAAAAAAGCCCAGAGACTGATCAAGACTAAAGATGTGAAGACACAGCATAGTCGTGACTCAATGAACGACTCCATCAACATCTGAGGGGGAGTCTGTCGGTGCACTACATCTGTTGATTTCGTCTTGGATCATGTTATACATTGTATTGTATAGATTAGGGTGCGTTTTACGAGAAAATTGGAGAGTATATGTGTTTTAGAGAGTAGGTCCGCTTATGTGTTATGTCCGTATATGGGGACCTATCAGGTCAGGTCCGCCTATACGTACATGTCCGTATATGGGAACCTATCAGATCAGGTCCGCTTATACGTACATGTCCGTATATGGGAACCTATCTGATCAGGTCCGCTTATACGAACATGTCCGTATGTGGGGGACCTACCTACACTATAAATACCTCATAAGCGGATCTCATTTGTAACTTTGTGATTTCCATACTGAAGTGCTGCCTGTGTGAAGAACGAGCTGTAAACGTTGTCAAATCAATAAAACAGTAGATTAAAGTGAAGAACAAGCTATTTCTACCTACGTTTCTTGTTATTCCGCACCTGAAACATAGTTGAACGCCTCTGAACGACTCATTCGGGTTGAAACACGATCCTACAGTTAACCCTGGCTTACGCGGCTCGCGAGAGAAGTATCAGCATATGTCAGAAATGGTCCCTGCATGCATAAAACTTAGTTTTTGATGCATTTAACCCCCGTCAACCCCATTTCAAGGCTCTACAATGATGTTATAGCATAGGGAACATAAAATATTCTTGAAAACATCTCGGATGTCGGTTAGTTTGGCCGTACAGTTACGTTATTCGGTTAATGACGACGAAAACTCGAACGAACGCGAAAACGATCCAAATTACGCGACGAATGGTATTTTTGCATTCCAATCACTAAAATAAAATATTTTAATGATTACAAAAATTTTTGGATGCCCGGATATGTTCAGAACGTAAGATATGTGTGAAAATGCAAACTTATGCACTTTTTGACGCTTTTAGTCCCTACTGATCAAATAAGCGTATTTTCGCATACCGAACCCCTCAAAGCCTACTTCTAAGCTATGTAAAAGATATTTAGGGTATGTTTAGCTTATGATCTTGTTCCGCAATGTTCATTGCTATACGAATCGGCAGACTTTCGCAGTTTGTCACAAATAGTCCCTGTGATCGAATAAACTTGCTTTTGGCACACCAAACCCTTCAAAACTTATTTCTAAGTTATGTAAAGGTTATTTAAGGTATGTTAAGCCTATGTCACTGTTCCGGAGTGTTTGTCGCATTAAACTGATTACGTTTACGCATCAGTTTGCGTCTAACTTTCCAGAAAGCGATTTAGAGCTTGTAATCGAACTAGAATCAAAACATAAAATTATCATACACATATGCACAAATATTGAGACCAAAACACATCGTTTCATTGATAATTGGTATTGTTTTACATCGTATTGTGTTTACAGAGCACAAATGTCATAGTCTCCCCTACTTTAGGAAATTTCGTCCCGAAATTTTAACTAGAGGAAACTTTTGAAAACAAATGTAGATATTTCGCTTTCATTTGGTCATCACGTTCCCAAGTAAACTCTAGGCCACGTTTGGACTTGTTAGGACCGGTTTGACTCCGAAACGATTGCGTATGACACGTTCGCCGTGCGGAATCCGTGAACGTGAACGACCGAAACACACGAGACGTACTCAATCTGTGATTCTATAGAAACGTATGAAAATGTACAAGCAACACGAATCACCTTTTGCCTTTCTCTCTCTACTTTCTCTCTCTAGCTTCTCTCTCTAACCTCTAAGCTTCAAAGCTTCAAATGGCAAAAGTTACAAAAGTCCTAAACTCTAAGCCCTAGAGTTCTATTTATAGGCCAAGGGGCTTAATGAGGAATCTCACTAATTACAGAAATGCCACCTTGCCATTTCTCTAAATATAACACTATAAGCCCTAAACTTCTTTAGTTTCTGCTATGACCGGAGTTGACGGAGGCGATAGACATTACTGCACTAACAGACTCCCCCTTGGATATTGCCCTAGTCAATCCGTAGTCAATTCGTAGCGTCTTATCTTTCTCTCTCTCTGAGTCTTCTTGAAGCTTTAACACGTATTCAGCAACATAGACTCCGTCTTGCTTGAACAGAATCCCAGTGGATCTGTCTTCAGCTTCAGCTCCCCCTTTCGGTAAACTCTTCAGGCTCCCCCTTTCGTCAAGCTTCCGTGCTTTTGGGATCGACACCTGGCTTTCCAGTTACAAGCTCTTTCAAGAACGATACCTGGCTCCATACACGCTTCTGTTTGCGTTGAGCTCGTTTTCAGACTCCCCCTTAGACTCGGTTGTCGGAATCGTAGTCTGGAATAACATCTGCAGCACTCATACATTTATAAGTGACAATGTTTTGAAATTGTCCAGAAATCGTATTCTGGCTCTTTTAAACTTTCTAAATCGAGATCCTGGTATTAAGATATAATAATATGAATATATCCAGGATTATCTTGACTCTCTCCCCCTATCCAAAAGCTTCATAGATTTGGCAGTTTCAGCGAACAAAATCGAAAACTGGCTCTATTTAATATATTTTAACAGCATGAGCATCCAAATCCTTCACGGTTGATCATCCAAGTCCAAATTAATGACCTTGGAGATGTCACAAACTATTTCTGAATTTATTTTAAAACTTCAAGTTTCAAATTAATGAACTTGATTTATTTTCAGAAACACGATCAGCATACTCAGATTTTGAAACTCAGCATTCAGACATCGGTTGTCGAAAATAAAGCAGAAATCAAAATCTTTTTGTAATTTTCTGAAATATAAAGTAGTAAAGAAATATTTACAAATATATTTACAGACAATATTTTTGTTTGAGTATGCGACAGAGGATCATATCAGTTTTGACAAGTCACAAGTACCGTTGAGCTTAGTTTCACATTAAGAATTAAACAATTCACTTAGATTGTCGATATATTTGTCCACTTAAATTTTCAAACAAATTTCAACTAATTTAGGATACGAATTAGGTGTTTTAAGAACTTAAACTCATTCATGTGTCCCACCTCTTGAATATACTCCCGTATCCAGATCCCAATATTCAGTCTTACAGGTGAATATACTACAATGATATCTGTACATAAATTAGGTATGCGAGGGCCGAGGGATCTCAGGTCGATACTTCCGTATGCGCAGAGAGATATCAGCTTCGACTTTTTGGTATGTCCCCTTTAGAGGATCTTTTAGTTACAACAGCAGCGACTATCAATTTTATTGTTTCATCTGCATGCTGAGGGTTTATGCTATGTTTCAAGCATTGGCAGAAAGTATTATCCAAGGACTAGGTCAGAACTTCCATTCAGCAGAAGTCCCGGAATAATACCCCAGACATCATTGAATATAAAAACCTAGTATATCAGAATACGAGACCTTTCAAACAAGATTTCAGGGGTTACCTATATATCCATGTAGCGTTCCCACGAAATAAGCAAGTTTGAATTTAGGTTTATATCCTGAAAAAGTTTACTAAGTGTATAAAAACCTACCGGCATATCATCAGTGAGACTGTTTAACACTACTTAAACATTACAATTCTTTAGCATACCGTAACTGTCTACTGATGTACTATCATTTCCTCTTTTTACACAAAAACTCAATTTTTGAATTTTATCATGTTTTTGGCTTTTTCAAATTTTCTAATGTTTTTGGATTTTCTGACAAATTCTATATCTTACTCCCCCTAAAATTCAAAACCATTTAAAGAAAATTTGATAACCGATGTAGATAGCTTTGTCTCGCCATCCATTTTCTGCTTCTCATGCTCTAATTGATAGTATCATGTTGTCAAATTTTGTACCCCCATGATTTACAACACATTGATTTTTACAGTTTGAAAACCGTTTTTCAATCTTGTGAAATTAATCATGTTTGTTCCGCCGTGAGGGTTTCGGCATATTCAATCAGAACTTCCCCTGATAACAAACTATTTTCCCATTATGATTTCAAAACACTTAAGTTGTTTTAATCAAAAGGGTTTTTCCGGAAAATAAGTTTTGTTTGATTCACACACGGGGTTTATTCATCACCTTGTTCTTTCATCAATTAGTACGAAAGTTAAATCAAGTACAACTTAATATCCTTGATAAAACATTTCTCAAGAAAGATGCCGATTCCTACTCCTCAATTACCAACCTGGGAGTTCCGGCAAATTCAAGTAACATATTTTTGAATTTTTTGCATTTTTGACAAATTTAAAAACAAACATATTTTTGATTTTTCAAATTTTGACAAAATGAAAACATATTTTTGGTTTTTAAATTTTTCAATTTTTAGGGTTTTTGAGAATATTGTTTATTTATATATAGAAAACAAACAAACTCCCTGTTTAACCATTGCAGGGATCAGCAGCCTCCTATGCCAGGCTGCTTCGAGTCTCCTTTGATTGACATTCAGTTTTCTTCAGAAGCACCTGCACATTCAAAGTATTCAATTACTTGAACAATTTAGCCCAGGTCTGTTGAACCTTAGGCATTTCAACACAATATGCATCATTCAGCTTCGGAAAATCTTTGTCATTTTGTACAAAGACTTTGTCAATTTTGACTTCAACCTATTCATCTTTTACCGAAGCAATTTGTGTCTTAACACTCCATGTTTGACCTTTTGGAGTTCCACTTTTGTAAAAATGTGACTCTTTTTGAACATTTTGTTGCATCAACAGTTGTTTTCCAACTTTGTGTTGTTCTAAGTCTGGGTGTCACTGGTTTCCATGTTTGTTGTGAGTCAGCCTTTGACATTTTAGGCTTCCAAGTTTGTTTTGAAACAAACTTGTTTGACTTCTGATTCACAACATCAGATTTCTGTTTCTCAGCATAAACAGACTTCTTTTTCGTCTCAACATCAACAGGTTTCAGATTTGGACACTTGCGTGCAAGATGTCCAATTTGATCACATTTGAAACATGTTCTCTTTGAGACATCTTTGACCTGTTGTTGTTGCTTTTTCTGAGCATGAAACTCTTCATTAGACTGTTGTCTAAATTTAAGTTCTTTTTCTTCTTCTGAACTTGTTCCGTGAACGAAGTTCATTTGCCTGAAAATTCGGAGTTTCATTTTTATTCCAATTTTGTTTCTTCTTATAACCCAACCCAGCCTTCATGTTTTTCTTCTTGTAACCAGGTTTGTTATAAAAAGTTTTGTGACCTTTACCAACAAACTTTGGAATTTCAGATTTTTCAATCTGAACCATCTTGAAAACTTTATCAACCTTTTCTGAAATCACATTCTGAATCGGGAATACAACATCTAAGAATAATTTGTCCGATCCAATCATGGTATAAACCAATCCTTTTGAATCATCATTCAAATTTTTCTCGGATTTTGTGTTCTTCAGATATCCATCATGAAGATTTCCTTCATCTTCATCCTGTGATTCAGATTTACCTGTATCAACCGACTCTTCGTTCAACAGACTTTCAACGACTTTACCTACCACCTCTGAATCATTAGAATCATCAGATTTGGAATAGGTTATGTCAATATTATCTCGCAATTGATCTACCATGTTGAAAGCTTTTTCGACCTTTTCTTCATCATAAAATGCAAACTTTTCCGGTGGTGGAACTTGATGATACTCTGAGCCAATGCCTTTCTTGTTCTACTCAGACTCACCATCACCCAGTTTTATATTGAAAATTCGTTCAAGCACATATGACGACACGTGATAACTTTTTAACTTGTTGTTTTCCTGTTCTAAATCAACAATTTGTTGCTTTAGCTTAGCAACATCCTCAATATAGGAATTAACAACATCTTGTTTTATAGCATACATTCGTTTAAGTTCTTTGGTTGTTTCACATAAATGATTCATTCTTGATTGAGCATATTTCATTTCATCTTTCACCTTTTCATATGACTCTTTTATAATGTGATATGATAATTTCATTGAGTCATATTCTTTCTTCATTTCTTGAACCACATTCTCTTTTTGTGAACATTCATTTGTCATTTTCAAAACATTTTCCTTCAAAACTTCATTTTCTGTTTCTATCTTGTTACATTTTTCTGAAAGCTTTTCATCATTTTCTTTAAAAACTTTTTCTTTTTCTAGCATTTCTTTGCATTTTTCTTTAAAAATGTTTTCAACTTTTGTGAACTCAAGATCTCTTGTTCTGAATTGCTCATCTTTTTCAGTACAAGCTCTGAACGGTTCCATGCATTTCTTGCACTGAACAATCAGTTTCAAGTTTTCAGAATCAGAATTTACCTCAGTGATTAGCACCTCGGTGTTTTCAGCATCTTCTTCTACTTTTGATCAGCATCATCTTGTTTTTCTTCAACACTGACTTCCTTACCAACATCACCAGCTTCTGACTTTACATCCTTCTTTTCTTCTTCTTTTACCTATTCTTCAATCTGCTTTTCTACAAAAACAACTTCTTTCACAACTTCTGCTTCAACAACCTTTTCAGCAACCTTCTTCAAATTATCCACCATCTCTTCAACATTTTTCTTCATTCTTTCCACATCCCTTTTTCTCAAACATGACAGCATAGCATATCTGATATCTTTTTCATACTATTTAACGTATGCATCATCTTTCATCAACCTTCTGTAGTATTCGGCTCTCAACGGGACAACAAGAAGAGCATCACCAAAAATTATGTCTTTCTTTGGAACAACTGGTTCTCCTTCTTTGATGTAGTAACACTCTCTCTTCTTATCCCATCTTCTGTTGCTGACAGCACTTTCATACTCTTCCTGCATCTCATCCATTCTGTTGTAGACCACATTTCTTTCTCTGTAAGTCTTCTCACTCAAGATCTCTTCTCGAGTTTTCTCCTTGATCTCAACTTTTTCTTCATGGATTTCAGCAGTGTCTTTGTCTTTGTTTTCATCTTGAATCTCAGCAACAAAAACAAACTTTCTTTTCTCTGTAATAGCCCTGCCATGAGCTGTTTTTGGAACATTTTCCAAACGATCTTCTTCTGGACAAATTTCGCTCCAGTCAAACCCTTCATCATCGTGAATGACAAAACAAGCTCTTGATTTATCCTTGGGTTTATCTTCGATCAACTTTGACTCTTCTCTGCTTCGATGGTAGATCGCCTTTTGATAATAGTCATCATTGAAAGGGCGTTCATTTACTTCAGCAACTTCTGCATTTTTACACTCTCTTTTGAAATGACCCTTTTGCTTGCATCTGAAGCAGGTCACTTTTGACTTGTCGATTCCGAGCTTCGTTGATGGACCACCAAGAGATTGTTTCCCAGTAATCTCCATATATCTTTGAGCTCTCCGAATGCAGCTTGCCAAACACCAACGAATATCAATAAGCTCCATTTCCTCTGGATCAATCTGGTTGTAGTCTTCTTTTTTCAATTCAGAATTACCGATTTTTCCAGCTACAAGACCTTCATATGATTCCAGAACGGATGCAAGAAAGCTCATTTGCTGCTTTGCTGCATTGATGCTCATCGAAGGAGAATTCTTTAGTTTAAGAGCAATGTTGCACAAAATCTCCCCTCCATCTTCAGAACTAGTTTGTGAGGATGAATGATATCCAGAATGATGACCTGTAGACGTTATTTGTGGTTCCTTCATCTTTTCACCACTGAATGCTGTCTTTGGTGAACCAACGCCTTTATCAGAAGGTACACTGCCTTTGTAGTACAATCCAACATTCTGTTGATGTGAAGAACCAGTCATTTTGCTTTGCTTTTGTAGCTCCAAGTCATGACTTTCAATCTTTTCAAACAAAGAATCAAGAGAAATTTCATGGTATAAAGCATCATTTTTTAAGATAAAAACAAACGTTTGCCACTGATCAACTCGTGGTAAGGCTTCAATCACTTTATCTATAAGTTCCTCTCTTGTTTTGTCAATTTTAAAACGTTCAAGCTCGATTTTAAGGTGACAGAATCTCTCTATCATTTGCCTCACCGATTCTCCTTTTAAACCATCAAAAAGATCAAATTCTTTTTTAAGTAAACCTATTTTGTTCTTTTTTATCTGTTTGCCACCCTCAGCTTTAACACGTAAAGCTTCCCAAACCGATTTGGATAACCAACTATGATTAAGCAATGCAAATATATCATTCCTAATTGCTGACTGTATCAATGCAATCATCCTTTGTTCGGCGGCAAATTTTGCTTTGTCATCTCTAGAGAATCTTTTGAACGGTAGTTCTTCACCTTTGTCATCTTTTGGCTTTTCGTATCCATACTCTAGACAGAACCAGCTTTCATGCGCATACGCTTTCGCCCAGTTGATGAACCGTTCTTTCCACCAAGTGTAGTCTTCAATACTTTCGAGCGTTGGTGGTTTTGAGTGTGTTCCGTAAAAGTTATCATGCTTGATGTTCTCATTGATCGCCTTCGTGATCGTTTTTGGTGTAACATTTGCAATTTCGGATGATTCGGATGTGAACGCGTTGAAAAACTTGTTATAGAATTCTTCAGCCATGGTTTGAACTTCTTGAATTACCTTGAATCACCTGAATCAATCACGTAAACAAACGATTAGATCAAAAATATCATGCAACTTGTATGTACGGAAGTTTAAACAATTTTGATAGTGATTTGTGCAGTTCGATCGAATATACCAGCCGATCAAGTGAACTGGTCGAACCAAGACAGTGCTAGCCGATCGAACGAAAATGTCCTGCTAGCCGATCGAGCGAGATGTCCTGCTAGCCGATCGAGCGAGATGTCCTGCTAGCCGATCGAGCGAGATGTCCTGCTAGCCGATCGAAGGAGATATGCTGCCAGCCGATCGAGTGAACTACTCGATTGAAGCACTTCCTAGCCGATCAAGTGAATGCTAGCCGATCGAGTAAACGTTGTTGCTAGCCGAATGAAGACATTACACAAACAATCACTACACGACAAAACTTGTACGATAGGCTTACACTTCTACCAATGCCACTCAAAGACAAAACTGACCGATCATTTAGCAAGTTGATACTATTCGTTGGTTATCACAAAACTACAAAATTATTTATCAATAAAAGAAATGAACCTTTATTTTCACAAAACATGCAAATCCAAATGTATTTCTAATATTTTGATTCGACAAAAAATTTTCATGCACATGGATTGTTTAAACAGATCAGCAATTCTTTAATCTTCAAAATACATGATTGGGCCGCTTAATATGTGAAAATGATCTTATAGGGCTGCAATATATGGGTCTAACTGAAATACAGGCTGACAACCATTTCACATTTAATCGATTCACATGAGCTGACAGAATGAATGATTTCATTGGTCGTAATAAACGGTTCTAAACTATTGACAGATTTTGTTGACTTAACTGATTTAAAAGATGAAGTGTTATAACATGATTTGCTGTTCGATCGGCTGAGTTTGACAATGCAGTGAAACGGATAGGTATGCTAGCCGGTCGGCTGAATGCTAGCCGATTGGATATGTGTGACGGTGAATCGAACAGGAATGCTGGCCGATCGGCCAGGCTAGCCGATCGTCTGGGCTAGCCGATCGAGTGGGATGTTCGATAGAACTTGCTAGCCGATCGAGTGGTTGGTTCGATCGAACTTGCTAGCCGATCGAGTGGTTGGTTCGATCGAACTTCCTAGCCGATCGAAGACAGTGCATAAACAATTAAGACAAATCTATGATTGGCCTTTCAAATTTTCTCATGCATCTAATTTGTTGTAATCGACAACTGTTCCTACATGCACATTTAATAGCTGATGTCAGTTCACATGCGAAATTTATTTTAATTTGACCGATGATATTCAGATCAGATCAATGTAATAGGGCCGCT
This sequence comes from Helianthus annuus, assembly GCF_002127325.2. Taxonomy (NCBI): domain Eukaryota; kingdom Viridiplantae; phylum Streptophyta; class Magnoliopsida; order Asterales; family Asteraceae; genus Helianthus; species Helianthus annuus. The sequence continues at coordinate 39,431,402 of NC_035433.2, read as the reverse complement.
AACTTTAGTCATATGCACATTTATGAAATCACAGGTCAACAGATAAAGTTGACTGACAAAGCTGAAAATATGTTCACATTTATGACATTTGTTGAATGTGTTGACTTCAAAGAATAAATGTTGCTAGCCGATTGGATGCAAAAGTCGGTAGATCGAATAAGAGTGCTAGCCGATCGACTAGAGTCAACAAGTCAATGTGTGAGAGATGCTGTTCAATCAGCCGAGTTCTAGCCGATCGGCTGAATGCTAGCCGATCGAGACAAGTCAATCAAGTCAACGAATTAAATGAGTGTCAGATAAATTGGTGGCCTATCCAAGATTCCTAGCCGATCTGTTGGGAATATATGTTTGTTGTTCGATTGGTTGAACTTAAGGTGAATAGGACAGTGATGCTGGCCGATCGGCCGGGCTAGCCGATCGGCTGGGCCAGCCGATCGGTTGGCATCTTCAACTTACCAACAACAGCAACCATTATTTCAGCTTTTTCGAACAGAAAATCCAAGATTTCTCCCAAACCGTTAAGAATTAAGATCTGAAAATTTGTAGGGTTGTAGATCAGGTAGCTTCGCACAACATATCAAAAAATCACCAATTTTTAACCGTGAAAAGTCGTTTAATTTTGCGATTTTCAGATAAAAACGTGAAAAAGATGAAGAGTGAAGAAATTTTGACAAATCTGAGTGAAATTGACTCTGAATCTGATGAATTTCAGTGCGAATTTGTGCGTTTGATCCGTGCAATCGAGCTCCTGCTCTGATACCACTTGTTAGGACCGGTTTGACTCCCGAACGATTGCGTATGACACGTTCGACGTGCGGAATCCGTGAACGTGAATGACCGAAACACACGAGACGTACTTAATATGTGATTCTATAGAAACGTATGAAAATGTACAAGCAACACGAATCACCTTTTGCCTTTCTCTCTCTACTTTCTCTCTCTAGCTTCTCTCTCTAACCTCTAAGGTTCAAAGCTTCAAATGGCAAAAGTTACAAAAGTCCTAAACTCTAAGCCCTAGAGTTCTATTTATAGGCCAAGGGGCTTAATGAGGAATCTCACTAATTACAGAAATGCCACCTTGCCATTTCTCTAAATATAACACTATAAGCCCTAAACTTCTTTAGTTTCTGCTACGACCGGAGTTGACGGAGGCGATAGACATTACTGCACTAACAGGACTCCCAGCGAACTTTGACCAATCGTATTCTCTTGTTCTTCAGTTTCTTGATTTCACGGTCCATTATTTCCACAGGTTTCTCGACAAAGTGCATCGTGTCATCAACTTGAATTTCGTCAAGTGGAATGTGAAGATCAGTATCGGCTAAACACTTTTGCAAATTGGACATGTGGAATGTTGGGTGAATATTCCCAAGTTCAGGAGGTAGCTCTAGTCGATAGGCAACCTTTCCGATTCTTTCAACAATCTTAAATGGTCGAACGTATCGTGGTGCAAGTTTTCCTTTCTTTCCAAATCTCACCACTCCCTTCCAAGGGGATACCTTGAGTAGGACATGGTCTCCGACTTGAAAATCCAAGGGCTTGCGTCGCATATCCGCATAACTCTTTTGACGGTATCTAACTGTCAAAAGATTATTGCGAATTTTCTTGACTTTGTCCATTGTTTCCAGAATGAGCTCAGGTACAGTAAGCTGAGCTTCACTGATCTCATTCCAACAGACAGGTGAACAACATTTTTGACCATATAAAACTTCGAACAGTGCCATATTGATGCTAGCATTATAACTATTGTTGTAAGAGAATTCAATCAACGGTAGATGAGAATCCCAATAACCACCAAAGTCTATCACACATGCTCTAAGCATATCCTCCAATGTTTGTATCGTCCTCTCGGATTGTCCATCTGTTTAGGGATGATAAGCAGTGCTCAGATTAAGTTTGGTTCCCATAGCAGATTGCATGGTCTTCCAAAAGTGAGATTAGAATCGAGCATCACGGTTAGATATGATATCCAAAGGAACACCATGACGAGACACAATCTCATGAACATAAATCTTGGCAAGTTTATCAGCAGACAGATCCTCGCGAATCGGTATAAAGTGAGCTGACTTCGTAAGACGATCAATGACTACCCAAATGGCATCATGACCTCTAGATGTGCGCGGTAACTTAGTGATGAGAACCATTGCAATGTTCTCCCACTTCTATACCGGTATTTCTGGTTGTACAAGCAAGCCAGATGGTCGTTGGTGTTTAGCCTTGACTTCGAGACAATTTAGGCATTTTGATACATACAAGTCAACATCTTTCTTCATACCAGGCCACTAGTACTGAGTATGAAGATCCTTGTACATTTTGTCAACACCAGGATGGATAGAATAGCGAGACTTATGAGATTCGTGTTGGACTCTGTATGCCCAAGACACATATTAAATTGATGTGGCTAGTACGTTATGATCCAAGTCAGGTCATACCCAATAACAAGCTAGACAAACACCTATAATATTTGTTTATGATTTGATCAAACAAATGAATATTAACACTTACAATATTTAGAAATCGGTTTTCTAAATAATTGCACTTGACAAACTAATAAATTATATGGATAATTTATTTTGAGAGAGTATTTTATTCTGTTGTTTATTAGGTTAAATAACAATTAAAAGGTTGCATGTGTTTTAAAATGTTATATTAAGTTTTATAAAAGTTATAAAACTTAAATAGAAAAACATGGAGACAAGTTAAAAAATTTTGATTGGGTGAAGTGGGAGGTGGCTTTGGCCGCCCACTTTGGGTCTTCCCAAGGTGGTCTTCCACCAATAAAAATGCATGCAAACTTCTCAAAGAACAAGGCACTTGATTTTCTTTTAAAAGGGTGCAACATCTTCTCTCATAAGATACTACTAGTTACTACTAGTTTTTTTAAGTGCAAGAACAGGAGAACTCTCTAATTTTCTCTAGAAAAATTTCAGCCAAGGGTGGTCATCCAAGAGAGTTTTACAAGTGCAAATCCTAGCAATCTCAAGGTGTTTGTTGGAGGCTTGGGGGTATACTAGCTTGAGGCTTTCTCGTTTGGAAGCTACCATTCAAGAATCATCATCATCTACCATCTCCTTGCTCTAAGAAAGGTTGAATTCTCAAACACCCTATGGTTGTATTTTGATAGCATGCATGTCATATATGGATCCAATTTTGGGTTTTTGCAATTAAAAATGGTTTTAAATCTTGCAAAGTAACATGTTTTAAACCTCCTTTCCGCTGCGTTTTAATTTTATTCGGATAAAATGACTTTGATAAACATGTGAAAAACCCAACAATGGCATCTAGAGCCGCTTATATGAGTGCTTGCTTCATCGGATTTAAAATTTTTGGGTTTTCGGGTTTGGAGAAACCCAATAGCCGAAATTTTATCCATGGATTTCCTTTTGTTTTTTGAAGATTTATTTCCTACATGCATAAAGGAATCTTGAAAAAATTATGTCATATGGATGATTTGTTTTGTTTGGACAAAACCCACATTTTTCGGTTTTTTCATTCTTGGCCGAAAAATATAAGTTGTAAAAAGGAAACCATTTTGCTCTTGAATTATATATATATTTGGATATATATTTTGGTGTTCATAACCTAGCCATGACCTTGTATGAATGTGTTTGTGTTTGTGATTTTAGTTAATTATTCAATGGGTTGTAATAATTATTATTTTGTCTTCCATTTGTAAAAAAATATGTAATTTATTTATTTTCATTTGGTATGTAAGTAAATAGATTAGATGCATTTTATTTTACTAGAAAAATGTATTAGGATACTTTTATGTAAAACAAGATGCACACAAAAATGCGGTTTTGGGTTTTGCCATTTTCGGGCATAAAGGACTTCATAGTTCTTAACGGGATTTTAGCCCAATAACCAAAACACATTTTTGAAGTCCAAAGGAGTTTGGAGCTGAATTTAAAAGACATTTGGAAGCTCAAAGAATGTGAAGAAATCACAACACAAGATGAAGACTTGAAGCATTTGGATGCGGGTTCAAGTGGGAGTTCACCGACACATTATTTGTGCCCATATTCACCCTTTAGGAAGGACCTTTTGACACACTAGTTTCGGCTAACAAGTGTGGTCAAAATAGTTGGCTATGGTTATGCACCTTTTAACATATGTGTTGTGTGCTTGTATGGTTATTTTATTTATGGCTGTTTGGATGATATTTGGATATGCATATTTAACAACTAATAACCCGTAACAAGCTTAAAATTGGTTCTTCAAAATCATTAAAACGGTTAATAAAAGGTTTTATTAAAAATTAATGATTTTATAATAAAATGGTTTTTATTAAAAAAAACCTTGAAAATTGGTTTTCACTAAAGTACCATTGATTTGAATGCATGCAAATATATGGTACATAAAATTTTTCTAAACTAGAATTTTGAAAAATAAAATCCCTTTTATAAAACAAGTCAAACACCATCCTTTTATACAACACTCGAATTACTTGGGAACTCTTTGTGGGATAAAGGTCACCTAACCACATTTGAGGAAACTTGTATATTTGAGGTGGGTTCACCATGTTTGTGGGATAAAGGTCACCTAACCGCTTATGTGTGTAAACTCACATGTGTGTGTAAGTTGGACGACTTGATTTGGAAACCATGAACTTAGGGTCACCGAAGCATGGGGAACAAAGGTGTTGATAGGATTAAACATGCCAACTAAACATAAAGATGTTTAACCGATCCCATATAGCTAGAAGTTGCAAAGGGTTGCAATTGTCAAACGTTGACTACCTTGTTAATTTAAATAATAGGATAAAGGTCACCTAACCAATATTTAAATGTAACGTTGGATTCTAGATTTTAATTATTAATTGTCTATGAGACATTAAAAGGGTATTAATGATTAAAATTTCAATAATATCAAAAATACTAAAATTGAACTTTGTTAAATTTTGTAGATGGCCGCCAACAATGCAAACCCGATTACCCAAACCGTCCGTAACCTATCACTAAGAACCATCCTTGAAAAGGATCGTCTCAACCATAACAACTTCATGGATTGGTTTCGAGACTTGAGAATTGTTCTCAAGCAAGAGAAGATATCCTATGTGTTGGACGATCCCATTCCCGATCAACCTGACGAGGAAGATGTAGAAGCCTACAATGATTGGGTTAAGTATACCGAGGACTCCATGCAAGCCTCTTGCCTCATGTTGGGAACTATGATTCCCGATATTCAAAAGGACTTTGAACATCATGGAGCATACGACATGATTACCCAATTGAAGGAAATGTTCCTACAACAAGCAAGGGTAGAACGCTTCGAAACGGTTCGAGCGCTTCATGCATGTCGAATGGAGGAAACCCAATCAGTCTCATCTTACGTCCTTAAGATGAAAAGCCACATTTATCGCCTCGAGAGGCTCAATTGTCCCGTCTCTAAAGAGTTGGCTACGGATTTGATCCTCAACTCTTTAACAAAGAAATTTGAGAGCTTTGTTATGAACTATAACATGAACGGATGGGACAAGAGCATTGGTGAGCTTCATGCAATGCTCAGAACGCCCGAAGCAGGAATGGGTAAAAAGGCTTTACCCGTTCTAACGATCAATGAGGGAGGCAAGAAAGGGCATCACCCCGACAACAAAGCAAATGTTGCCAAGAGAAAGGGACACGTCAAAGGGAAGGGAAAAAGAAAGGCAAAAGCAGAACCACCAAAACCAAAAGAGAAGAAGGCAAAAGTTGCCACAAGCGATCCATGCTTTGAGTGTGGAGAGATAGGACAATGGAAAAGGAGTTGTCCAACCTATCTCAAAGAGTTGAAAAACAAGAGGGATGTCGGGCAAACCTCAGGTACAATCTTTATGATACATATTGATCTAAATGTTATTTCTTCTAACACATGGGTATTGGATACCGGATGTGGAACTCATATTTGCAATTCGTTGCAGGGGTTCAAAAGAAATAAGCACTACAAGAAGGGAGATACTAGTCTCTTCATGGGCAATGGAGCGAAAGTTCAAGTTGAAGCCCAAGGAGACTATGTTTTAAAAGTTCCAAGTGGTTTGGAAATATGTTTGAAAAATGTTTTGTATGCTCCTAGTTTGACTAGGAACATTATTTCTGTTTCCCTTTTAAAACAATATGGATTTGATTTGAAGTTTGTGAACAATGAAATTTATGCTTTGATGAATGACATGTTCTACTTTAAAGCTACGCCTTCAAATGGTATTTATGAATTGGTTCATGATAATACATCATTTGATAATTCGATGCACCAAGCAAACACCAAGAAACTAAAAATAGATTTGAGTGAAACCTATCTTTGGCATTGTCATCTTGGTCATATAAATAGAAATCGCATGCAAATACTTCAAAAGAATGGTCTTTTGGAAACAAATGAAATTGGTTCATTTGATACATGCGAATCTTGTTTACAAGGCAAAATGACCAAGAAACCCTTTAGTGGCACAAATCAAAGGGCAAAAGATTTATTAGGCATCATACATTCAGATGTATGTGGTCCTTTTAAGCCAATGACTAGGAATGGTGAAAAATACTTCGTAACTTTTACCGACGACTTTAGTCGTTATGGTTATGTGTACTTGCTAAGACACAAGGATGAAGTTTTGAAACGTTCAAAGTCTTCCAAAATGAAGTAGAGAATCAACTCACTAAGACAATCAAAGTTCTTCGTTCCGATAGAGGAGGTGAATACCTTAGTGATGCTTTTCAAGATCATCTTCGGAGTTGTGGGATCATCTCACAACTTACTCCACCTGGAACACCACAACATAATGGTGTGTCTGAGAGGAGGAATCGAACTTTATTGGATATGGTTCGATCTATGATGGCTAGAAGCACATTGCCTCTATCATTTTAGGGTTACACTTTGCTCTCCGCGGCTCGTATATTAAATATGGCCCCAACCAAGAAAGTGGATAAGACACCTTTTGAAATATGGCTTGGAACGGTTCCATCATTATCGTATTTGAAGGTATGGGGTTGTTGTGACACCTGTGTCACCACGAACATCAAACAAATACCAAGCCGATGAAATATTGTATTTCATACTTGGGATTGTGTATAAATATGTGTATCTTTTGCACATATCAATTCGTGTTCAATTTCAAACTCTAGAACGCTTTCTGGGGAATTATACGCAAACTAGTGCGTAAACGTACTCAGTTTAATGCGACAAATACTCCGGAAGACCATCATATACTTAACATACCTTAAATAACCTTTACATAACTTAGAAATAAGTTTTGAAGGCTTTGGTATGGCAAAAACAAGTTAATTCGCTTACAGGGACTAAACTTGACAAACTGCGAAAGTATGCCAATTTGAACTGTAACTAACATTCCGGAACATGTCCATAAGTTAAACATACCCAAAATATCCTTTACATAGCTTAGAAATAGGCTTTGAAGGGTTGGGTATGCTAAAACAAACTTTTGGATCATTTAGGGACTAAAAGTGTCAAAAAGTGCATAAGTTTGCACTTTCGCGCATAACTTACGTTCTGAATACATCCGGACATCCAAAAATTTATGTAAGCACTAAAATAATTTATTTGGCATAAGAAAAATCCATTCGTCGCGTCATTTGGATCGTTTTTCGCGCTTATGCGCATTCCGTCGTAATTAACCGAACATCGCGATCGTACGGCCAAACGAACCAACATCTGGCATATTTTTGAGCATGTTTCATGTCCACAATGTTTAGGCATCGTTATAGGGCCTTAAAGTTGGCTTTACGGGCCTTAGAAGTGTCGGAAATGGCTTAAATACACGACAGGGACCTAAACTGTAAATTCTGTAAGTGGTGCAGATCAGACAAGGCCAGGCGGGGCGTGTAAGCCCTGACCAAATCCTTACGCGGGCCGCGTGGCCCCTGCAGATGCAGAAACTTGTTTTTGGCTGAAGATTGGCCTTTCAAACACTCCAAAGGGCAATGCCCTTTCACAATCTCAGGAGTTAAGGGTCATTATGAGCCACCACAACTTTGCGACAAGTGTACGGCTTGGATCGTGACACGATATTCAAGAAAAGATCCTAACGGTCTTGCTTTTCCTATAAATACCCCCCCCCTTTTGGCTAAAAACCCACAAAATCTGACCTAAAGCTCTAAGTTGAGGCCTTTGCTTCATACCTGAGCTCCTGGATCGAGATTAGCTTTCGGGGACCCTTCGTAAGTGTTCTTTCGTTCTTTTATTCGCTTTTCGAGTCCGAAAGTCAATGTTTTGTTTGACTTTCTGCGTTAACCAGCCTATGGTCAACACGAAGTTCATTGGAACTTCATAACGTGAGCGTGATCACGATGGTTATAGTACGTAGTGACTATACCTACTGATTACCACATTATCTAGGCTCAGTGACGAGTCGTAGTTTCGGCCAAAATGCGCATTCTTGCGTATTTTTTAACCAAACTACTCGTGAGCATCAAAGCCGTTTGTTTTGATACCAAACCTGTTTTCTAAACTTAGTTAAGCATGTTCTAACATGCTTAGCTCGTCACTTTTAGTATAGTGCTTATATAGGGTCGTAAGGTAAGCGATCTAAACCATCGCTTATACTTTCGAACCCGACCCATTTGGTCGATCATTAGGATCCGACCAAACACATTAGGTGACCATAGCTATAACCTTCCGAGGTTATACCTTGTGGTCACGATGTTAGGCGTTCCAAATGCGTTTTACGCGAACGACGCGTTAAGGTAGCATAAGCTTCCTAAACGGGTCGTAATGGGCCGTAAGCACTTAGGTTAGGTTTCATTTTAGTATGTAGGCTTTGTTAAACCATATTTCACGAGTCTCCATACTCGTTTGGTTTACGAACCCGCATACTATCCGATCCTTCCGATTTTGGTCCGGTATATTAATATAGCTACCTGTTAGGTGCCGTTTGATATCCGTGATCTCTAGAATTATTTCGTTGTTATACAAGAACTTCAAAGCAATCTCAGGTGAGTACATTGAACCCCATCTTTTACTATTTTCCAAACTGTTTTGGGGTGAAACGCATGTGCCTACTTGTTACATTCATGCTTTCCATGTTTTCACATCATATACCTGCTATATTCGTTAGTACATTATAGTACACGATTTCATTACATCTCATGCTATGTATGCCCATTGTGTGCGTACTTAGTACATGGTTTTACATTACGTTTCATGCTATGTATGCCCATTGTGTACGTACTTAGTACATTGCTTTACATTACGTTTCATGCTATGTATGCCCATTGTGTGCGTACTTAGTACATTGTTTGACATTACATTTCATGCTATTTATGCCCATTGTGTGCATACTTAGTACATCACTTTACAATACATTCCATGCTACGTACGCCCATTGGGTACATACGTAGTACATTATTCTACATTGCATTTCTGTTGCATATGCTCATCCAGCATATGAACACATTATACTACATTTTGAACCGTTGTAACCATTTGACTATGTGAACCGTCTAAACCCTTTGATTATATGAACCGTTCGTAACCATTGAACCGTGTGTACCAGTTGTATCTGTTGACATGATTTATATTTGACAATAGACATTTGACTATACATAAACATTTCTACCATTGTTAAACATTTCATCTTGATGGTTTGGTTTGAGCAAGTGATCTAAGTAACGAGGCGTGTGTAATATGATACAAGCATGGTGGATACGCCGCTGGTACTTCCTATATATATGTGTTTGTATGGTATTACACATCGTAGCGTTATTTGAATCATTTCAATTTGAGACATATAACATTTTATACAAATAACACACTTTTCACGAGACATTGATTTACAAACGACATATCTTATACAAACTCAGTTTACATGGTTATTCATTTAACCATACATTATTCTCTTATTTATACATATCATTTGATCTTACCGTTTTCCAAATGATTTACAAGACAAAGCAAAATACAAGGTTCATGACTAAACATTTTCTCAAACATAAGTCATGAATTCCGTTTTCACAAAACCAATGTATCTCACATGCATTTTTATGCTGACGTACCTATTTTCACATGTGTTTTCAGGAGATGATGCATAGGACTTATCAAGACATACTTAGGCGGACCTGTGCCTTAGTCACTTAAAACGAGACAAGAACTCGTTAATTTATGTTATGTATTCTTTGGTTCTTGTTTAAAGCAATGTAAACTTTCATGTTTGATTAATAAAACGAAACTTCATTTACCATGGATTTGAAACAATTGATTCTGTCCCAACACTCCCCGGCGATTCCGCCGCGGTTGCATGTTATACGCGGCCGGGGTGTGACAGAAAAGTTGGTATCAGAGCCAATGGTTATAGGGAATTAGGTTATTAGTAATGCTTTGACCTAGTCTATAACCTTCCTAGGACCCTAACGCGAGTTTACTTGCGTTTAGTCATAAAACAATACCGTCACCTATCCTTAGGCGACGACCACAACAAGAAACATAAATTTCAAAACCGCTTTGAAAACTAATCATCTGTTCTAGGATGATTGATTACTAGGTTTTGAACCCTCTGTTATAAGGTTTTGAACCCCTTTGGGTTTTCAAAATCTCGTCAAGGTTTTGGGTCCTAAATAGTGTGAACACGTGCAAACTGGAAGAGTGAATGCCTGTACCCTGAGTTTTCTGTCTAAGGCTAGAGTGTTCGTACAAATCCACACAATCGGACCAGCCACTCTTACCTGGGAACTCTTGGGGTGAGTGTCCACTTATAAGCGAGCATGACTTCGCGATGCATTATGAGGATCTATTTGCTTTGATTCAGCCTTTGTGTGTCGTTTGTTTGCTTCGTGGTTCAAACAAATGACCATCACCCATGCCATTTCATTTGTTTTCTCTCTTGTTTCCCCTTTGTAGATTGCCTCCACGACGCGAAAATCCGGTATCTATTGAAGATCTGGCAGCTGTCATTACACAGCAAATAACTGCTGCGATCCCGAACATCGTTGCCCAATGTAACCAAGCCCTCAACAACAAAAATGCCCCCTGCAGCTTCAAGACGTTCAACTCGGCTAAGCCATCAAAGTTTTCTGGGTCTCAAGGAGCGACTGCACTTCTGCAATGGTTCGAGAGTTTAGAGAGCACCTTCAGACATGTTCAATGTCCAAACGAGCGAAAGGTAGATTTTGCATCTAGTGTCTTTGAGAAGCGAGCTTTGACATGGTGGAACGGTGTGATGAGAGATAGGGGTGCCGAAGTGGCACTGGCTCAAACGTGGGAAGAACTTCGAGCACTGATGATGAAGGAATTCTGTCCTCGTCACGAGATCAGGGCCTTAGAAAGGGAATTCGACGATCTTACGCAAGATAGCGGCGAACATCAAGCATACACTGATCGATATGAGGAGCTGAGCCTGTTGTGTCCTTCCATGGTTACGCCTTTGGATAAGGCGATCGAAAAATACGTTGATGGCCTCCCTGACTCAGTTCAGGACATTGTTACTGGTAGTAACCCCACTATGGTTAGGCATGCCATTGAGCTATCTGCAACCTTGACTGAGTCTCAGATCAGGAAACGTAAGCTTTTCCGAAAGGGTGACAAGAAACCGGTCGGGGAATCGAAACCAATCGAGGAATCAAAGACCATGGATGAACAGACTGGATCCCCTAAGAAGTCAAAGAAGCGAAAGGCTTCTCAGAACTTCGCCATGGTTACTCACAATGATCAAGCCGTCCCCAACCAACCAGCTCAACCCCCTGCTAGGAAGCCATACAATGGAACTTCACCCTTGTGCAACCAATGTAACCTTCATCATCATGCTAGGGTGAAGTGCCGCGAATGCCAAATTTGTGGACTTAAAGGTCACACAACAAAGGTTTGCCGAGCTGCAGTTGCACCAAATCAAGCTGACAACAATCCTGCTCAAGCTCGCTTTCCACCAGGTTCTTGCTACAATTGTGGCGAGATGGGTCATTTCCGATGAAATTGCCCAAAGCTTGCTAATGCTAATCCAGCACCGTGATGAGCATCTGACCGACTAGAAGACAACACCCTTTAGAAAGAATCATGCCTTGTGTATTATTTTCTTTTGTTGTCAAGGTCCATGAAACAGTTGTTATCATTGTTTATAAATAATCTTTTATTTACATTGCAATGTATTTATGAGGTTGTATGTATAAAGAACATATCCCTTACAATACCGACAATCAAAGAACCGTATTCCTTGAAGAACAAACTACCCCCAAAATTCTCCCATTCTATGATCTCTTGCGTCTTCCACGAAATTCCTAAGTACCCGTTTCTACTAAGGAAAACGAAGTACAAGGCGCAAGTTACACCACGTAACGAATACCCAAAGTACCACTATAAATTCTTAATAGGGTACCTAAGGATTTCCCGTAAGTCCTTAATTGTTGTATACCTTAATTCGAATGTGGTGATTCCTTGTAATCAAAAATCGAATTTTGGGAGATCTTCCTATCTTCTCAGATAGATCCCAGTAGACACTGAAGCCCATCAATTGGTTTCCATATCCATTTTCAATCGATAACAAGTTAGTAACAAATTAATAACAAGTTGAACAACTATGTGATTATGTGCTTATGTGTTCCCTTTTATGTTTTTGGTGTAATCTAAGTTTTTGTTATCCAAATCCTCGTAGAATCTTCCATATCTTTCGTACAAGGGATTCATAGTAGGATATCCAAAGGTACTATAATATTAAATCCTCAATGGGCTTTTACGTGATAGTAAAGACCCTTGGATTATATTGTACTATTCCATAATTAGACCCCTTGAGTGGTCTAGTTAAACAGATTGATCCAAAAATCTAGTTAGGAATATCATGTGATGATATAGCTGAAAGGACTCCTTGGTGGCTTAGTTAAAAAGATCATCTGTCGATCTAATTAAAAGGACCCTATGGTAGTCTAGTCACCCTCATCACAAGTTTGATATTCTTCCCCAAAACATTACAAAACAAACTATGCGGACTGTGCAAGGAATTACGTAATTATGGATGCATACATAATTATGGAATTTAGTGCACAGAAACCACATCAAGTTTTGTCGTGTATCTAGAGTTAACCCTGTTCATTTTCGTTTCTGAAGAAATTGTGGAAAATGACTCATTCCGTTCATTTTCGTTTCTGAAGAAATTGTGAAAAATGACTCATTCCGTTCATTTTCGTTTCTGAAGAAATTGTGGAAAATGACTCATTCCGTTCATTTTCGTTTCTGAAGAAATTGTGGAAAATGACTCATTCCGTTCATTTTCGTTTCTGAAGAAATTGTGGAAATGACTCATTCCGTTCATTTTCGTTTCTGAAGAAATTGTGGAAAATGACTCATTCCGTTCATTTTCGTTCCTGAAGAAATTGTGGAAAATGACTCATTCCATTCATTTTCGTTTCTAAAGAATACCCATTAAGGAAAATGACTCATTCCGTGCATTTTCGTTTCTAAAGGATACCTATTAAGGAAAATGACTCATTCCGTTCATTTTCGTTCCTGAAGAAATTGTGGAAAATGACTCATTCCGTGCATTTTTGTTTCTAAAGGATACCCATTAAGAAAAATGACTCATTCCGTGCATTTTCGTTTCTAAAGGATACCCATTAAGGAAAATGACTCATTCCGTGCATTTTCGTTTCTAAAGGATACCCATTAAGGAAAATGACTCATTCTGTGCATTTTCGTTTCTGAAAATTTTCCATCAAAGGGAAAATGAATATCCTTGATTTTTCCTTCATTTCCATTTCTGAAGAGTCTCCGTTAAGGAAATGACAGGATATTGCCTTGCATATCTTTGGTGGTTATTTGACACAAAGTCACAAATAGACTCCTACGAATAAATTTCGGGACGAAATTTCCTAAAGTAGGGGAGACTGTGACACCTGTGTCCCCACGACCATCAAACAAATACCAAGCTGAAGAAATATTGTATTTCATACTTGGGATCGTGTATAAATATGTGTATCTTTTGCACATATCAATTCTTGTTCAATTTCAAACTCTACAACGCTTTCTGGGGAATTATACGCAAACTAGTGCGTAAACGTACTCAGTTTAATGCGACAAATACACCAGAAGACCATCATATACTTAACATACCTTAAATAACCTTTACATAACTTAGAAATAAGTTTTGAAGGCTTTGGTATGGCAAAAACAAGTTAATTCGCTTACAGGGACTAAACTTGACAAACTGTGAAAGTATGCCAATTTGAACTGTAACGAACATTCCGAAACATGTCCATAAGTTAAACATACCAAAAATATCCTTTACATAGCATAGAAATAGGCTTTGAAGGGTTGGGTATGCTAAAACAAACTTTTGGATCATTCAGGGACTAAAAGTGTCAAAAGTGCATAAGTTTGCACTTTCGCGCATAACATACGTTCTGAATACATCCGGACATCCAAAAATTTATGTAAGCACTAAAATAATTTATTTTAGTGTTTGCCATAAGAAAAATCGATTCGTCGCGTCATTTGGATCGTTTTTCGCGCTTATGTGCATTCCGTCGTAATTAACCGAACATCGTGATCGTACGGCCAAACGAACCAACATCCGGCATATTTTTGAGCATGTTTCATGTCCACAATGTTTAGGCATCATTATAGGGCCTTAAAGTTGGCTTTACGGGCCTTAGAAGTGTCGGAAATGGCTTAAATACGGACAGGGACCTAAACTGTAAATTCTGCAAGTGGTGCAGATCAGACAAGGCCAGGCGGGGCGCGTAAGCCCTGACCAAATCCTTACGTGGGCCGCGTGGCCCTTGCAGATGCAGAAACTTGTTTTTGGCTGAAGATTGGCCTTTCAAACACTCCAAAGGGCAATGCCCTTTCACAATCTCAGGAGTTAAGGGTCATTATGAGCCACCACAACTTTGCGACAAGGGTAAGGCTTGGATCGTGACACGATATTCAAGAAACGATCCTAACGGTCTTGCTTTTCCTATAAATACCCCCCCCCCTTTGGCTAAAAACCCACAAAATCTGATCTAAAGCTCTAAGTTGAGGCCTTTGCTTCATACCTGAGCTCCTAGATCGAGATTAGCTTTCGGGGACCCTTCGTAAGTGTTCTTTCGTTCTTTTATTCGCTTTTCGAGTCTGAAAGTCAACGTTTTGTTTGACTTTCTGCATTGACCAGCCTATGGTCAACACGAAGTTCATTGGAACTTCATAACGTGAGCGTGATCACGATGGTTATAGTCCGTAGTGACTATACCTACTGATTACCACGTTATCTAGGCTCAGTGACGAGTCCTAGTTTCGGCCAAAATGCGCATTCTTGCGTATTTTGTAACCAAACTACTCGTGAGCATCAAAGCCGTTTGTTTTGATGCCAAACCTGTTTTCTAAACTTAGTTAAGCATGTTCTAACATGCTTAGCTCGTCACTTTTAGTATAGTGCTTATATAGGGTCGTAAGGTAAGCGATCTAAACCATCGCTTATACTTTCGAACCCGACCCATTTGGTCGATCATTAGGATCCGACCAAACACATTAGGTGACCATAGCAATAACCTTCCGAGTTTATACCTTGTGGTCACGATGTTAGGCGTTCCAAACGCGTTCTACGCGAACGACGCGTTAAGGTAGCATAAGCTACCTAAACGGGTCGTAATGGGCCATAAGCACTTAGGTTAGGTTTCATTTTAGTATGTAGGCTTTGTTAAACCATATTTCACGAGTCTCCATACTCATTTGGTTTACGAACCCGCATACTATCCGATCCTTCCGATTTTGGTCCGGTATATTAATATAGCTACTTGTTAGGTGCCGTTTGATATCCGTGATCTCTAGCATTATTTCGTTGTTATACAAGAACTTCAAAGCAATCTCAGGTGAGTACATTGAACCCCATCTTTTACTGTTTTCCAAACTGTTTTGGGGTGAAACGCATGTGCCTACTTGTTACTTTCATGCTTTCCATGTTTTCACATCATATACCTACAATATTCGTTAGTACATTATAGTACATGATTTCATTACATCTCATGCTATGTATGCCCGTTGTGTGCGTACTTAGTACATTGCTTTACATTACGTTTCATGCTATGTATGCCCATTGTGTGCGTACTTAGTACATTGTTTCACATTACATTTCATGCTATTTATGCCCATTGTGTGCATACTTAGTACATCACTTTATAATACATTCCATGCTACGTACGCCCATTGGGTACATACGTAGTACATTATTCTTCATTGCATTTCTATTGCATATGCTCATCCAGCATATGAACACATTATACTACATTTTGAACCGTTGTAACCATTTGACTATGTGAACCGTCTAAACCCTTTGATTATATGAACCGTTCGTAACCATTGAACCGTATGAACCAGTTGTATCTGTTGACATGATTTACATTTGACAATAGACATTTGACTATACATAAACATTTCTACCGTTGTTAAACATTTCATCTTGATGGTTTGGTTTGAGCAAGTGATCTAAGTAACGAGGCGTGTGTAATATGATACAAGCATGGTGGATACGCCGCTGGTACTTCCGATATATAAGTGTTTGTATGGTATTACACATCGTAGCGTTATTTGAATCATTTCAATTTGAGACGTATAACATTTTATACAAATAACACACTTTTCACGAGACATTGATTTACAAACGACATATCTTATACAAACTCAGTTTACATGGTTATTCATTAAACCATACATTATTCTCTTATTTATACATATCATTTGATCTTACCGTTTTTCAAATGATTTACAAGACAAAGCAAAATACAAGGTTCATGACTAAACATTTTCTCAAACATAAGTCATGAATTCCGTTTTCACAAAAACCAATGTATCTCACAGGCATTTTTATGCTGACGTACCTAGTTGCACATGTGTTTTCAGGAGATGATGCATAGGACTTATCAAGACATACTTAGGCGGACCTGTGCCTTAGTCACTTAAAACGAGATAAGAACTAGTTAATTTATGTTATCTATTCTTTGGTTCTTGTTTAAAGCAATGTAAACTTTCATGTTTAATTAATAAAACGAAACTTCATTTACCATGGATTTGAAACAATTGATTCTGTTACAACACTCCCCGACGTTTCCGCCACGTTTTGTATGTTCCACGTGGTCGGGGTGTGACAGTTGTGATCCTTGTGTGAAGCAATACACCCCAAACAAGTTAGATGTACGATCCATTAAGTGTATCTTCGTAGGATATCCTAAAGATGATATAGGATATTATTTCTACGATCCAACAGAGCAAAAGGTATTTGTTGCTCGAAAGGGTAAGTTCTTGGAGGATAAGTTCCTTATGGAAGGAACTAGTAGAACAGTGGAACTTGATGAGGATCAAGAACCACAAGCGGATACACGCTTGGTTGATACTAGAACTCAACAAGAGGTTGTTGAAAATGATCAAATGGTTGATCAACATACACAAAACGTTCGCAGATCTGGTAGAATTAGTAATCCACCTGAAAGATATGGATTTTTCATGGATGGATGCTATGTGGTAGATTCAGATGAACCAACCACATACCATGATGCAATGTCAAAATCTGATTGCGACAAATGGCTTGAAGCCATGAACGTAGAGATGCAATCCATGTATGACAACCAAGTTTGGGAATTGGTTGTGCCACCTCTTAACTCCAAAGTAGTTGGAAGTAAGTGGGTTTTCAAGAAGAAAACAGATATGCATGGTAACTTGGATACTTATAAAGAGAGACTTGTAGCAAAAGGTTTCACTCAAACTCAAGGGGTTGATTATGATGAGACCTTCTCGCCAGTGGCAATGCTAAAGTCGATTAGGATATTATTTGCCATAGCTGCATATTATGACTATGAGATTTGGCAAATGGATGTCAAAACGGCTTTCCTCAATGGATATCTTGATGAAGATGTCTATATGGTTCAGCCTGAAGGTTTTGTCGATCCAAAACATCCTAACAAAGTGTGCAAGTTAAAGAAATCAATCTATGGATTGAAACAAGCATCGAGAAGTTGGAATCACCGTTTTGATGAAGAGATTAGGAATTTTGGGTTCATCAAGAACGGCAATGAAGCTTGTGTGTATAAGAAAGCTAGTGGGAGCACCGTCACTTTCTTAGTATTGTATGTCGATGACATTCTACTATTTGGAAATGACATTCCAACCATGGAAGGTGTAAAAGCATGGCTTGGAAGATGTTTTTCCATTAAAGATCTTGGAGAAGCTGCCTATATTTTGGGAATAAAGATCTGTAGGGATATATCAAGGCACTTGATAGGTTTAAACCAAAGTGCATACATTGACAAGGTTTTGAAAAGGTTCAAGATGGAGAACTCTAAGAAAGGTTTGGTTCCTATTCAAAAGGGAACAATATTGAATGTGACTCAATGTCCAAGCTCAAAGGATGAGCAAGAAAGAATGAAAGGAATCCCATATGCGTCTGCTATAGGATCCATAATGTACGCAATGATATGCACTAGACCGGACGTGTCATGCGCTTTAAGCATGACAAGTAGATACCAGCAAAATCCAGGTAACAATCATTGGATGGCTGTTAAGAGCATATTGAAATACCTTAGAAAGACTAAGGATATGTTTCTAATATATGGATCTGGTGAAGAGGAACTCGTTGTAAAAGGTTACACGGATGCGAGTTTCCAAACTGATCGAGATAGTTCTCGATCACAATCTGGGTATGTCTTCATTTTGAATGGAGCTGCAGTCTCTTGGAAGAGCTCGAAGCAGGATGTTGTAGCATTGTCCACTACAGAATCAGAATACATCGCCGCCTCATTGGCAGCACAAGAAGCTGCGTGGTTAAAGAAGTTCATTGCCGACCTAGGGGTAGTCCCTACCATTCAAGACCCCCTAGAGATCTTTTGTGATAACGAGGGTGCGATTGCTCAAATCAAGGAACCTCGTGCACATCAAAAGACTAGGCACATTGAGCGGAGATTCAACTACATAAGGGATGAAGTTGAAAAGGGAAAGATATGTATTCGCAAAGTTCACACTGATCAAAACATTGCGGATCCACTCACGAAGCTCCTTGAATGGCCAAAACATAAGGGTCATACTTGTGCCTTAGGACTTTGATATTCTAGTGATTGGATTTGATCTATTTTGTATTTGGATATTGGAACAATTGTTATTTTAACTCTTTTATGGTATTTTGAGTTATGTTCCATTTTAGCATGTTTAAATCCGTGAATAAATTAATTATTCTAAATGTCCGTAGTCGATCATACTTGTGGGAACAAATATGAATGTAAGACTATTATGAACTTGGATTGGTGGATATTCATTAGGTATGAATATAGAGCAAAGTGTTGCTGCCAAAGTTCATAGATATTTGTGGGATACAAATATTGGACTGACCCGCTCTCAAATATTACTGCATGGAATCATTTGTGATTGATCATAAGTAAATTTGAGCAAAGGCGAATATCATAGTATCCTCTGACCTGAGATACATATTGGGTCTTGATATTCACTAAATATTATACCTTGACTTAGTTCTTCGCTGTCTATAATAAGAAAGTACATAAGGCTAAGCTCAGGTGTGGTACGAGGTGATTGTGAGAGACGTATGTAGTCAAGAAGGGATTTGTTCCTCTTATTCGTTGAGAGTAATATGTCTAAGGCCTGCTTAAGTTAAATCAACAGAGAATGATCACACTATGTCTCTGGATTTAACATGACATCTAAAACGAAAGGATAAATGATAGATTCACCTAAATCATTTTCAAGTAAGGGACTTGAAGGGGATGATGTTATTGAATGGCACTTCGTCATACGTATTAGGGGTAGTAAACTGTCACACCCCGACCGCGTATAACATGCAACCGCGGCGGAAAACGTCGGGGAGTGTTGTGAACAGAATTAATTGTTTCATAACCATGGCATACAAGTTGTATTTTATTTATAAACAAGAGTAGTACATTGTTTCAAAACAAGAAATACCAAGTTCATAACATATTTATACTAGCCTATCTTCATTGTTAGGCACTAAGGCACAGGTCCGCCCTAGTAATGTGATCAACGCCTTATGGAACAACTCCTGAAAACACATGTGAAAGTAGGTACGTCAACATAAAAATGCCTGTGAGATACATAGGTTTTGTGAAAATGGGGTTCATGACTTGAGTTTTAAAGGATGTTCAATAACAGTCAGTCATGAACCTTGTAATTTGTTTTGCTTTGTAAATCATTTGAAAAACGATGACATCAGATGATATATATAGATAAGTGCAAGGTTAAACGAGTAACCAAGTAAAATGAGTTGAATATGATAAGTTGTTTTGTAAGATGATGTTATATGGAAAGTATGTTATTTGTATAAAATGTTATATGTTTAAACTGAAATGATTTAGATAACGCCAAGATATGTAATATTATACAAACATTTATATATAGGAAGTACCAGCGGCGTATCCACCATGTTTGCGTCATATTACATACTCCACGTTACTCAAACCATTTACCCAAACCAATCCACCATGTAAATTGTTCATGTATAACCCAAATGTCAAGTGTTATTGTGTAAACCATGTCAAATGTTTATGTTCAATGTAAACCATGTAATGTGAAATCCCAAAATGTGTCATGTATGGTAAGCGAAATGTATCAACTTAAACCATATGCACAAAACAAGTCGTTGAAGTAAAACGTGGTTTAAATCAACGATATGTTCTGCGGAAAATGCATGCTCAATTGATATTAACATTTATGCGGTATTGTAAACTATGCATACATCCAAGCCTTGAGACTGCGGCGATAAACCCTTAAACAAATTAAAGGTTTATCTAAGTTATGTATATCGAATTCGGTCATTCCTTCCAGTCCTATCAACCCAGGACTTCAGGAATGGGAGTTGTCAATTCCTATGGTACCACTACCTACTAACGAACGGCGTAGCTAGTGTTAATGAATGTATTGTCCCATGTTAAACAAACCAAATGTCATAACAAAATGAAGGCATGTGATGTAAACAATTTGCACTAAGTATGCTAAGTAAACATACGAAGCAGAAATGTTCATGTAAATCAATGTGTCCATATGCTGAGTAAACATATGCAACAGAAATGTTTATGTAAATCAATGTGTCCATATGTTGAGTAAACATATGCAACAGAAATGTTTATGTAAATCAATGTGTCCATATGTTGAGTAAACATATGCAACAGAAATGTTCATGTAAATCGATGTGCCCATATGCTGAGTAAACATATGCAACAAAAAATGTTATGTAAATCAATGTACTAAGTATGCACACAATGGGCATACATAGCATAAAATGTAATGAAATCATGTACTATAATGCACTAATGAGCGTAGCAGATATACGATGTGAAAACACGGAAAGCATGAAAGTAACAGATAGGCACATGTGTTTCACCCCAAAACAGTTTAGAAAACAGTAAAAGAGGGGTTCTATGTACTCACCTGAGGTTGCTTTGTTGTTCTTGTGAAATAATCAGGAAATGCGAGAGATCACGGAATATCAACGGCACCTATTAGGTAGCTTATGTTAATATACCGGACCTAAATCGGAGGATCGGATAGTACGCGGGTTTGTAAACCAAACGAGTATGGAGACTCGTGTATTATGGTTTAAACAAGCCTAAATACTAAAATGAAACTTAACCTAAGTGCTTACGGTCCATCACGACCCGTTTAGGTAGCTTATGCTACCCTAACGCGTCGTTCGCGTAGAACGCGTTCGGAACGCCTAACATCGTGACTACAAGGTATAACCTCGAAAGGTTATAGCTATGGTCACCTAATGTGTTTGGTCGGGTCCTAATGACCGACCAAATGGGTCGGGTTCGAAAGTATAAGCGATGGTTTAGATCGCTTACCTTACGACCCTATATAAGCACTAAACTAAAAGTGACGAGCTAAGCATGTTAGAACATGCTTAACTACGTTTGAAAACAGGTTTGACATCAAAACAAACGGCTTTGATGCCTACGAGTAGTTTGGTTGCAAAATATGCAAGAATGCACATTTTGGCCGAAACTACGACTCGTCACTGAGCCTAGATAACGTGGTGATCAGTAGGTATGGTCACTACGGACCATAACCATCGTGATCACGCTCACGTTATGAAGTTCCATGAACTTCGCATCGACCATAAGCTGGTCAATGCAGAAAGTCAACTAAACGTCGACTTCCGGACTCGAAAAGCGAATAAAAGAGCGAAAGAAGACTTACGGAGGGTCCCCGAGTGCTAATCAAGACCAAATAGCTCAGGTATGAAACAATGGTTTCAACTTAGAGCTCTAAGATCTGATTTTGTGATTTTTACACTAAAAGGGGGGGGGGGTATTTATAGGAAAAGTGGAACCGTTAGGATCGTTTTATCGAATATCGTGCCTTGATCTCGTGCGTACATGTGTCCAGGGGTTAAATACACTGAATTTGGCCCTTGGCCTTTCATTGGGTGAAAAGGCATTCGAACCTTTCGCAAACTGAAGAGCCAATCAGCATTAAATGTGGATTCTGCTGATCTGGGGACCCTTTACGGACCGTATGGGTTTTGCCTTACGGTCCGTAAGGCCCTAGTTTGGCAGAATTACAACTTTAGTCCCTGCAGCGCTAAAACTTGGTATTTGATGCGTTTTTGGCACGTTTAAGCTCCGTTAACCCCATTTCAAAGCTCTAAAATGAAGTTAAAGTATAGGGGACCTAAAATATGCTCAAAAATATGTCGGATGTCGGTTCGTTTGGCCGTACGGTCGCGATGTTCGGTTAATTACGACGGAGTGCGCATAAGCGCGAAAGACGATCCAAAAGACGCGACGAATGGATTTTTCTTATGCCAAACACTTAGGCATAATATAAGGATGCTTACATAAATTTTTGGATGTCCGGATGTATTCAGAACGTCAGTTATGCGCGAAAGTGCAAACTTGTGCAGTTTTGACATTTTTGGCCCCTGAATGATCCAAAAGTTTGTTTTAGCATACCAAACCCCTCAAAGCCTATTTCTAAGCCATGTAAAGGATATTTATGGTATGTTTAACTTATGGACATGTTCCGGAATGTTCGTTACAGTTCAAATTGGCATACTTTCGCAGTTTGTCAAGTTTAGTCTCTGTAAGCGAATTAACTTGTTTTTGCCATACCAAAGCCTTCAAAACTAATTTCTAAGTTATGTAAAGGTTATTTAAGGTATGTTGAGTATATGTTGATGTTCCGGAGTATTTGTCGCATTAAACTGAGTACGTTTTCGCACCAGTTTGCGTATAATTCTCTAGAAAGCGATGTAGAGTTTGAAATTGAACAAAAGTCAAAACACGAGAAATGTAAAGCACAACGAAACAAACATTGGGATCAAATAACATTATTTTATTGATAATTGAACTGTTCACAATGATTACAGGCACAGATGTTACAGTCTCCCCTACTTGTGGAAATTTCGTCCCGAAATTTATTTAGAGGAAACTCGTGGAAAAAGATGAGGATACTTTGCCTTCATTTGATCTTCACGTTCCCAAGTAAACTCGGGTCCACGTTTAGATTCCCAACGAACCTTGACCAAAGGAATGCGCTTGCGCTTGAGCCACTTGACTTCACGTTCCATGATTTCTACCGGTTTCTCAACAAATTTCAATGTTTCGTCAACACGAATTTCATCAAGCGGTATGTGGAGGTTCTCATCGGCTAAACACCTCTTGAGATTGGACACGTGAAAGGTTGGATGAACATTTCCAAGTTCAGGAGGTAACTCAAGTCTGTAGGCTACCTTACCGATTCTTTCGACGATCCTGAATGGTCCAACGTATCTAGGTGCAAGTTTTCCTTTCTTTCCAAATCTGATCACACCTTTCCAAGGTGAGACCTTAAGTAATACACGATCACCGACTTGAAAATCCAAGGGTTTGCGTTTTAGGTCCGCGTAACTCTTCTGACGGTTTCTAGCTGTCTGAAGGTTATCACGAACTTTCTTTACCTTTTCTGTTGTCTCTAAAATGAGGGCAGGTCCAGTAAGCTGAGCCTCGCCAATCTCATTCCAGCAGACTGGTGAACGACATTTTCGACCATAGAGAGCCTCGAAAGGAGCCATGTTGATGCTGGAGTGATAACTGTTGTTGTAGGAGAATTAAATCAATGGAAGATGTGAATCCCAACTACCACCAAAGTCGATCACACAAGCTCTAAGCATATCCTCCATTGTCTGGATTGTTCTTTCAGATTGACCATCCGTTTGCGGATGATAAGCTGTGCTCAAATTAAGTTGGGACCCCATAGCAGATTGCATGGTTCTCCAAAAATGAGAAGTGAAACGAGCATCCCTGTCAGAAATGATGTTCAAAGGAACACCATGTCGAGCTACGATTTCATCCACGTAGATTTGAGCAAGTCTGTCAGCTGAATAATCCTCACGGATTGGCAAGAAATGCGCTGATTTGGTAAGACGATCAACGATTACCCAGATGGCATCGTGACCTTTCTTTGTGCGTGGGAGTTTAGTAATGAGATCCATAGTAATGTTTTCCCATTTCCAAACTGGGATCTCTGGTTGTTCCAATAAGCCAGCAGGACGCTGATGTTCAGCCTTAACCTTAAGACAAGTAAGGCATTTTGATACGTATAAGGCAATGTCTTTCTTCATACCAGGCCACCAATACTGAGTACGAAGATCCTTATACATCTTATCTGAGCCAGGATGAATGGAATAACGAGACTTATGGGCTTCGTCCATAAGCAAGGTACGAAGATCATCTTGGCTTGGGACCCACAAACGGTCCATGAAATAATACGATCCATTGCCTTTCAATTCAAGAGCAGGTGTTATGTGATAAGGAAATTCCTTATCCATTAAACCTTGTGAAACACAAGCTTGTTGAGCCTGAGAAATACGGGCTTGGATATCGGTTTGAATAACAGATTTGACACGTACACAATGAAGCTTAGTACGTTCCTTGCGACTTAAAGCATCGGCTACGACATTTGCCTTACCAGGATGGTAGCGAATCTCGCAGTCGTAGTCGTTTAGAAGTTCAACCCAACGTCGTTGCCTCATGTTGAGTTCTTTCTGGTTGAAGATATGTTGAAGACTTTTGTGGTCTGTGAAAACCACACATTTTGTGCCATACAAGTAGTGTCTCCAGATTTTAAGAGCGAAGACAACTGCACCCAACTCAAGATCATGAGTGGTGTAGTTTTTCTCATGTATCTTCAACTGCCTAGATGCGTATGCTATGACTTTGTTTCTTTGCATCAAGACGCATCCAAGACCTAATTTAGATGCGTCGCAATAAACGACGAAATCATCATTGCCCTCGGGCAATGTTAGGACAGGCGCGTCGCAAAGCTTTTGTTTCAAAGTCTGAAACGCTTCCTCTTGTTTGACTCCCCAATCAAATGGCTTGTTCTTCTGAGTTAGGGCAGTTAGAGGAACTGCAATCTTCGAGAAGTTCTCAATGAAGCGGCGGTAATAACCCGCTAGACCAAGAAAAGAACGAACTTCAGTAGGAGTAGTAGGTGTATCCCAATCCTTAATCGCACTGATCTTGGAGGGATCTACATGAATACCTTGTTCGTTGACAATATGTCCTAAAAATTGAACTTCTTTAAGCCAGAATTCACACTTGGAGAATTTGGCGAAAAGTTGCTCTTTCTTTAGGAGTTCCAAAGTAAGACGAAGATGTTGTTCATGATCAGCTCGCGTCATAGAATATATCAAAATGTCATCAATGAAAACGATAATGAACTTATCCAAGTAAGGTTTGCAGACCCTATTCATTAAGTCCATGAAAACAGCAGGAGCATTAGTCAAACCGAATGGCATGACTGTGAACTCATAATGTCCATAACGAGTACGGAACGCTGTCTTGGGAATGTCTTCTTCATGTACACGAAGCTGATGATATCCAGATCGAAGATCAATCTTTGAAAAATAAGAAGCGCCTTGCAATTGATCAAAGAGATCATCAATGCAAGGTAGGGGATATCGATTCTTGATGGTAAGCTTATTAAGCTCACGATAATCGATACACATCCTAAAAGATCCATCGTTCTTCTTTACAAAAAGAACGGGAGCACCCCAAGATGAAAAGCTAGGACGGATAAAACCTTTGTCGGAGAGTTCCTGCAGCTGTTTAGACAACTCTTGCATCTCGGACGGTGCAAGACGATATGGAGCTCTGGCAACGGGATTTGCACCAGGTACGAGGTCAATACGGAACTCGACTTGGCGTGCTGGAGGTAGGCCAGGTAAGTCTTCAGGGAATACTTCGGAATAATCCCGAACGACAGGAATATCTGAAATAGACTTACCCTTGCCTTTATCTGCTGTAACATGTGCTAAGAAAGCCACATAGTGCTTTCGCAGATACTTCCGTGCTTTAAAACAGGACATGAGTTTGAGACCACCGACAGGCTTCTCACCACGAACCTGCAGGATCTCGCCTGTCGACAGCGGTATACGAACAATCTTTTCAGAACAAACTATCTCTGCGTGATGCTTAGATAACCAATCCATTCCCACAATAACGTCGAAGCTTCCAAGTTGCATTGGCGTGAGGTCGATAGGGAAAATATGGTCGTTAAGGTTCAACTGGCAGTTGCGTAGAACAGAATTTAGAACGATGGGTTCACCACTGGCAACCTCTACTGTCAAAGGTTTACCTAGTTTCGTTCTAGACACGTGAAGCATTGTCTCAAAAGACAATGACACAAAGCTCTTGTCGGCACCCGAATCAAAAAGAACAGATGCTGGCTGATTATTAATTAAGAACGTACCGTTCACCACCTCGTTGTCTGCTTGTGCTTCTTGTGCATTCATATTAAAGACTCGGCCTCGAGCCGGTGCCGGATTCTGATTTGCATTCTGGTTCTGGTTGACTAGTCTTGGACACCGATTTCTGTAGTGGGTCAGATCCCCACAATTATAACATGCACCTGGTGGGTAGTTTGGTCGTGCAACCTGCCCCTGTTGTTGAGCGACTTGTGGAGCAGGGTTCTGTATTGCGCGGTTCTGAGCAAACCGACAAACATCGGCAAGATGACCAGACTTCCCACAGTTAGTACAGAAACGGCACTGATATTGTGGTTGGTGGTGACTGTTGCATCGATTGCACAAAGGTGCATTTCCTGAATAGGGTTTCTTTGCTGGAGGCTGATTGGGAGCTGCCTGGTTAGCTTGGGCAGTGACAGCAAAATTTTGGGAAGCCTTACGCTTCCTTGACCCCCTTGAGGAACCAGAGTCCTTTCCCTTCTTGTTCTGACCTTTCTTGTTATCTTCCTTGTCAGCCGACTGCTTTTTGCCCTTGTCACTCTTCCTGTGTAACTTGTTCTTTCGAATCTGCGACTCAGTCAACGTCGCTGATAACTCGATCGCCTGACGTAGTGTGGTAGGGTTGCTACCAGTAAGAATGTCTTGTACTGAGTCAGGTAGGCCGTCGATGTACCTTTCGATGGCCTTATCGAGTGGGGTAACCATGGTTGGGCAAAGCAGACTCAACTCTTCAAACCTATCAGTGTAAGCCCTGTGCTCACCACTATCTTGCTTCAAATCATCAAATTCCTTCTCCAACGCTCGTTGTTCATGACGAGGACAAAACTCCCTCATCATAAGAGCTCTCAGTTGAGCCCATGTCTGAGCTAGAGCAACTTCTGCACCTTGATCTCTCATAACCCCATTCCACCATGTAAGAGCCCTCTTCTGAAACACGCTTGAAGAAAACTCGACTTTGCGATTGTCAGGACACTGCACATGACGGAAAGTGTTCTCGATGCTCTCGAACCACTGAAGAAGCCCTGTTGCTCCTTCAGAACCACTAAACTTGAGTGGCTTAGCCTGGTTAAAATCCTTGTATTTGCATGTACCATTGTTATTGTTGGCCTGGTTCCATTGAGCAAAGAGATTCGGAAATTGAGCAGCCATCTGCTGCGCAATAATCTCCGCCAGCTCGGCAGTAGCTATCTGGTTGTCGCGTCGAGGAGGCATTCTAGAAGAGAAAAACATGAAATGAAACGAGTGAGATGATTGGATGAAGAGAATGAGATGAATCAAAAGCAATCAAAAGCAAAGATGGCGGTTATGCATCGCAAAGCGAATAAGCGACGTGAAATGTCTAGTCAAAGTAAATGGGTCAGAATTAGTGTATCGCGAAGACATGCTTGCCTATAAGTGAACACTCACCCCAAGAGTTCCCAGGTAAGAGTGACTGGTCCGATTATGTGGATTTGTACGAACACTCTAGCCTTAGACAGAAAACTCAGGGTACAGGCATTCACCCTTCCAGTTCGCACGTGTTCACACTATTAACCCAACACTTTGACGGGATTTTTTTTTTTTGAAAATCCAAAGGGGTTCAAAACCTTATAATAGAGGGTTCAAAACCTAGTAATCAATCATCCTAGAACAGATGATTAATTTTCAAAGTGGATTCGGAACCGAAGTTCCCGTTGTGGTTATCACCTAAGGATAGGTGATGTGCATGTTTTAAACTCTAAACACAAGATAACTTGTGTTAGGGTCCTAAAGTTATAGTCTAGGTCAAAGCATTACTAATAACCTAGTTCCCTATAACCTATGGCTCTGATACCAACTCTTCTGTCACACCCCGACCGCGTATAACATGCAACCGCGGCGGAAAACGTCGGGGAGTGTTGTGAACAGAATTAATTGTTTCATAACCATGGCATACAAGTTGTATTTTATTTATAAACAAGAGTAGTACATTGTTTCAAAACAAGAAATACCAAGTTCATAACATATTTATACTAGCCTATCTTCATTGTTAGGCACTAAGGCACAGGTCCGCCCTAGTAATGTGATCAACGCCTTATGGAACAACTCCTGAAAACACATGTGAAAGTAGGTACGTCAGCATAAAAATGCCTGTGAGATACATAGGTTTTGTGAAAATGGGGTTCATGACTTGAGTTTTAAAGGATGTTCAATAACAGTCAGTCATGAACCTTGTAATTTGTTTTGCTTTGTAAATCATTTGAAAAACGATGACATCAGATGATATATATAGATAAGTGCAAGGTTAAACGAGTAACCAAGTAAAATGAGTTGAATATGATAAGTTGTTTTGTAAGATGATGTTATATGGAAAGTATGTTATTTGTATAAAATGTTATATGTTTAAACTGAAATGATTTAGATAACGCCAAGATATGTAATATTATACAAACATTTATATATAGGAAGTACCAGCGGCGTATCCACCATGTTTTTGTCATATTACATACTCCACGTTACTCAAACCATTTACCCAAACCAATCCACCATGTAAATTGTTCATGTATAACCCAAATGTCAAGTGTTATTGTGTAAACCATGTCAAATGTTTATGTTCAATGTAAACCATGTAATGTGAAATCCCAAAATGTGTCATGTATGGTAAGCGAAATGTATCAACTTAAACCATATGCACAAAACAAGTCGTTGAAGTAAAACGTGGTTTAAATCAACGATATGTTCTGCGGAAAATGCATGCTCAATTGATATTAACATTTATGCGGTATTGTAAACTATGCATACATCCAAGCCTTGAGACTGCGGCGATAAACCCTTAAACAAATTAAAGGTTTATCTAAGTTATGTATATCGAATTCGGTCATTCCTTCCAGTCCTATCAACCCAGGACTTCAGGAATGGGAGTTGTCAATTCCTATGGTACCACTACCTACTAACGAACGGCGTAGCTAGTGTTAATGAATGTATTGTCCCATGTTAAACAAACCAAATGTCATAACAAAATGAAGGCATGTGATGTAAACAATTTGCACTAAGTATGCTAAGTAAACATACGAAGCAGAAATGTTCATGTAAATCAATGTGTCCATATGCTGAGTAAACATATGCAACAGAAATGTTTATGTAAATCAATGTGTCCATATGTTGAGTAAACATATGCAACAGAAATGTTTATGTAAATCAATGTGTCCATATGTTGAGTAAACATATGCAACAGAAATGTTCATGTAAATCGATGTGCCCATATGCTGAGTAAACATATGCAACAAAAAATGTTATGTAAATCAATGTACTAAGTATGCACACAATGGGCATACATAGCATAAAATGTAATGAAATCATGTACTATAATGCACTAATGAGCGTAGCAGATATACGATGTGAAAACATGGAAAGCATGAAAGTAACAGATAGGCACATGTGTTTCACCCCAAAACAGTTTAGAAAACAGTAAAAGAGGGGTTCTATGTACTCACCTGAGGTTGCTTTGTTGTTCTTGTGAAATAATCAGGAAATGCGAGAGATCACGGAATATCAACGGCACCTATTAGGTAGCTTATGTTAATATACCGGACCTAAATCGGAGGATCGGATAGTACGCGGGTTTGTAAACCAAACGAGTATGGAGACTCGTGTATTATGGTTTAAACAAGCCTAAATACTAAAATGAAACTTAACCTAAGTGCTTACGGTCCATCACGACCCGTTTAGGTAGCTTATGCTACCCTAACGCGTCGTTCGCGTAGAACGCGTTCGGAACGCCTAACAAGGTGACTACAAGGTATAACCTCGAAAGGTTATAGCTATGGTCACCTAATGTGTTTGGTCGGGTCCTAATGACCGACCAAATGGGTCGGGTTCGAAAGTATAAGCGATGGTTTAGATCGCTTACCTTACGACCCTATATAAGCACTAAACTAAAAGTGACGAGCTAAGCATGTTAGAACATGCTTAACTACGTTTGAAAACAGGTTTGACATCAAAACAAACGGCTTTGATGCCTACGAGTAGTTTGGTTGCAAAATATGCAAGAATGCACATTTTGGCCGAAACTACGACTCGTCACTGAGCCTAGATAACGTGGTGATCAGTAGGTATGGTCACTACGGACCATAACCATCGTGATCACGCTCACGTTATGAAGTTCCATGAACTTCGCATCGACCATAAGCTGGTCAATGAAGAAAGTCAACTAAACGTCGACTTCCGGACTCGAAAAGCGAATAAAAGAGCGAAAGAAGACTTACGGAGGGTCCCCGAGTGCTAATCAAGACCAAATAGCTCAGGTATGAAACAATGGTTTCAACTTAGAGCTCTAAGATCTGATTTTGTGATTTTTACACTAAAAGGGGGGGGGTATTTATAGGAAAAGTGGAACCGTTAGGATCGTTTTATCGAATATCGTGCCTTGATCTCGTGCGTACATGTGTCCAGGGGTTAAATACACTGAATTTGGCCCTTGGCCTTTCATTGGGTGAAAAGGCATTCGAACCTTTCGCAAACTGAAGAGCCAATCAGCATTAAATGTGGATTCTGCTGATCTGGGGACCCTTTACGGACCGTATGGGTTTTGCCTTACGGTCCGTAAGGCCCTAGTTTGGCAGAATTACAACTTTAGTCCCTGCAGCGCTAAAACTTGGTATTTGATGCGTTTTTGGCACGTTTAAGCTCCGTTAACCCCATTTCAAAGCTCTAAAATGAAGTTAAAGTATAGGGGACCTAAAATATGCTCAAAAATATGTCGGATGTCGGTTCGTTTGGCCGTACGGTCGCGATGTTCGGTTAATTATGACGGAGTGCGCATAAGCGCGAAAGACGATCCAAAAGACGCGACGAATGGATTTTTCTTATGCCAAACACTTAGGCATAATATAAGGATGCTTACATAAATTTTTGGATGTCCGGATGTATTCAGAACGTCAGTTATGCGCGAAAGTGCAAACTTGTGCACTTTTTGACATTTTTGGCCCCTGAATGATCCAAAAGTTTGTTTTAGCATACCAAACCCCTCAAAGCCTATTTCTAAGCCATGTAAAGGATATTTATGGTATGTTTAACTTATGGACATGTTCCGGAATGTTCGTTACAGTTCAAATTGGCATACTTTCGCAGTTTGTCAAGTTTAGTCCCTGGAAGCGAATTAACTTGTTTTTGCCATACCAAAGCCTTCAAAACTTATTTCTAAGTTATGTAAAGGTTATTTAAGGTATGTTGAGTATATGTTGATGTTCCGGAGTATTTGTCGCATTAAACTGAGTACGTTTTCGCACCAGTTTGCGTATAATTCTCTAGAAAGCGATGTAGAGTTTGAAATTGAACAAAAGTCAAAACACGAGAAATGTAAAGCACAACGAAACAAACATTGGGATCAAATAACATTATTTTATTGATAATTGAACTGTTCACAATGATTACAGGCACAGATGTTACATAAACCGTTGTTAGGCGTCATTTACTGCTTGCATCAATCTTCTATGTATCTTGTGCAAGTGGGAGATTGTTGGACTCTGTATGCCCAAGACACATATTAAATTGATGTGGCTAGTACGTTATGATCCAAGTCGGGTCATACCCAATAACAAGCTAGACAAACACCTATAATATTTGTTTATGATTTGATCAAACAAATGAATGTTAACACTTACAATATTTAGAAATCGGTTTTCTAAATAATTGCACTTGACAAACTAATAAATTATATGGATAATTTATTTTGAGAGAGTATTTTATTCTGTTATTTATTAGGTTAAATAACAATTAAAAGGTTGCATGTGTTTTAAAATGTTATATTAAGTTTTATAAAAGTTATAAACCTTAAATAGAAAAACATGGAGACAAGTTAAAAAATTTTGATTGGGTGAAGTGGGAGGTGGCTTTGGCCGCCCACTTTGGGTCTTCCCAAGGTGGTCTTCCACCAATAAAAATGCATGCAAACTTCTCAAAGAACAAGGCACTTGATTTTCTTTTAAAAGGGTGCAACATCTTCTCTCATAAGTTACTACTAGTTACTACTAGTTTTTTTTTAAGTGCAAGAACAAGAGAACTCTCTAATTTTCTCTAGAAAAATTTCGGCCAAGGGTGGTCATCCAAGAGAGTTTTACAAGTGCAAATCCTAGCAATCTCAAGGTGTTTGTTGGAGGCTTGGGGTTTACTAGCTTGAGGCTTTCTCGTCTGGAAGCTACCGTTCAAGAATCATCATCATCTTCCATCTCCTTGCTCTAAGAAAGGTTGAATTCTCAAACACCCTATGGTTGTATTTTGATGGCATGCATGTCATATGTGGATCCGATTTTGGGTTTTTGTAATTAAAAATGGTTTTAAATCTTGCAAAGTAACATGTTTTAAACCTCCTTTCCGCTGCGTTTTAATTTTATTCGGATAAAATGACTTTGACAAACATGTGAAAAACCCAACAATTCGTCCATCACTAAAGCGCGAAGATTGTCTTGTTTCGGAATCCACAAACGATTCTTGAAATAGAATAACCCATCGTCCTTCGTTTCGAGTTTAAGCTCTAGTCAACGTGGTAATTCCTTACCCATCAAGTCTTGTGTAACTCAAGTTCGTTGAGCTTGAGAGATGCGAGTTTGAATATTAGACAGAGTTCGAACACAATGTGACTTGACTCATTCTTTTCGACTTAGCGCATCGGCTACGAAATTCGCCTTACCAGGATGGTAGTGAATTTTGCAGTCGTAATCGTTCAAGAGTTCTACCCAGCGTCGTTGTCTCATGTTCAGCTCTTTCTGATTGAAAATGTGTTGGAGACTTTTGTGGTCTGTGAAAACCCCACATTTTGTGCCTTAGAGATAGTGTCTACAAATTTTGAGAGCAAAAAACATAGCCCCTAACTCAAGATCATGAGTGGTGTAGTTCTTCTCATGAATTTTCAATTGTCTCGACGCATAAGCTATGACTTTACCTCGTTGCATGAGAACACAACCAAGGCCTAGATTTGATGCGTCACAATAGGCAACGGAATCATCGTTTCCATCGGGCAAAGATAAGACAGGAGCATCACAGAGTTTTCGTTTCAGCGTTTGGAAAGCTTCCTGTTGTTTGAGTCCCCACTCAAAAGGCTTATTCTTCTGAGTCAAAGCAGTGAGAGGAACCGCGATCTTTGAGAAGTTCGAAATAAATCGTCGATATTAACCAGCGATACCAAGAAAAGAGCGAATTCATAGCTGCGATTTTGGAAGGATCCACATGAATACCCTCCTCGTTGACAATATGGCCTAAAAATTGAACTTCCTTAAGCCAGAATTCATACTTGGAGAATTTGACAAAGAATTGTTCCTTCTTCAGGAGTTCCATTGTCAGACGAAGGTGTTGTTCGTGATCGGCTCAAGACTTCGAATAAATAAGAATATCGTTAATGAATACAATGATAAACTTGTCTAAATAAGGTTTACAAACCCTATTCATTAAGTCCATGAAAATAGCTGGGGCATTCGTCAAACCAAAAGGCAGGACAGTGAGCTCGTAGTGGCCATATCTCGTGCAGAAAGCAATTTTGGGAATATGTTCTCGAGTACACGAAGCTGATGATACCCATAACGCAGATCGATCTTGGAAAAACATGTAGCACCTTGCAGCTGATCAAAGAGATCATCAATTCGTGGTAGGAGATATCGATTCTTGATAGTGAGCTTGTTGAGTTCATGGTAATCGATACACATACGGAAAGATCCATCTTTCTTTTTCAAAAATAGGAATGGAGTGCCCCAAGGTGAATAACTCGGACGGATGAATCCTTTGTCAGATAACACTTGAAGCTGTTTAGATAACTCTTGCATCTCTGACGGTGCAAGACGATAAGGTGCTTTAGCAATCCGGCCGGCATTAGGTACAAGATCAATATGAAACTAGACTTGACGAACTGGAGGCAAACCAGGTAGTTCATCAGGAAACACCTCTGGATAATCTTGAACAATCGGAATATCTTGAATACTTTTGCTCTTGCCTTTCTCCTCTGCGACATGTGCCAGAGAGGCCACATATCCTTTTCATAAATATCTTTGGGCTTTCGTACACGACATGAGTTTCAAACCACCCGAGGGTTTCTCTCCACGAACCTCTAGGACTTCACCAGACGAAAGAGGAATACAAACAATCTTATCGAAACAAACCACCTCAGCATGATGTTTGGTTAACCAATCCATTCCTATGATAATATCAAAACATCCAAGTTGCATCGGTGTGAGGTCAATAGAAAAAAGATGGTTATCGAGGTTCAATTAACAATCACGAATGACAGATTCGAGTACAAGAGGTTCACCAGTAGCAACTTCGACAGATAAAGGTTTCCTTAGTTTAGTTCTAGGCATCGCAAGTAAAGGCTCAAATGCTAACAACACAAAACTTCTATCGGCACCAGAATCGAAAAGAACAGATGCAGGTTGATGGTTAACAAGGAACGTAACGTTAACAACTTCGTTATCAGCATGAGCCTCGTTGGCGTTCAAGTTGTATGCTCATCCACGAGCGGGATTCGCATTGGCGTTGGCGTTGGCGTTCGCAAGCCTCGGACAGTTGTTTCTGAAGTGACCCATCTCACCGTAGTTATAACATGAACTAGGTGGGAATGGAGGTCTAGCAGCGTTTCCCTGAGCTGGAGCTTGTGTTGGATTCTATGCAGCTTGGTTAGGAACCGATCGACAAATGTTGGCCGTGTGGCCAAGTTTACCACAAGAGGTGCACTGTTTACACATTTGTTGAGCCGCATGATGACCGTTGCACCAATTGCAGTAAGGTGCAGTACCAGCATAAGGCTTCTTTGCAGGAGGCTGTGCTGGTGAGTTTTGAGTGTTCTGATTGGGTTGTGTGGTAACAGCAAAATTCTGGGAAGCCTTATGATTCCTTGACCTCCTCGATGACTCGCCCTTCTTCTTACCCTTTCCCTTGTCTTGAGTGGTGTCGGCTGACTGTTTCTTGTCACCCTTGCGGGTAAGTTTACCCTTTCTGACCTGAGACTCAGACAGGGTTGCAGCCAGTTCGATAGCCTGACGAACAGTGGTAGGGTTACTACCAGTAACTATGTCTTGCACAGAGTTAGGTAACCCATCGATATACCTCTCAATCGCTTTCTCCAACGGGGTAACCATAGTAGGACACAACAAACTCAACTCCTCATAACGATCCGTGTAAGCACGGTGTTCTGCCCCATCTTGTTTCAGATCATCGAACTCTCATTCCAAAGCCCTTATTTCGTGTCGGGGCAGAACTCCCTCATCATGAGAGCCCGAAGCTCTTGCCAAGTTTGTGCCAAAGCCACATTGGCACCCCCTATCTCTCATCACATCGTTCCACCATGTTAGAGCACATTTCTCGAAAACACTAGATTCGAACTCGACCTTTCGCTCATTCGGACATTGAACATGTCTAAACCTGCTTTCCAGACTCTCGAACCATTGTAGGAGCACAGTTGCTTCTTGAGACCCAGAAAATTTCAGTGGTTTATCCGAATTAAACGTCTTGAAACTGCACTGAGCATTGTTATTGTTATTGTTATTGTTGTTCGCTTGATTGATCTGAGTTATTAGGTTCGGAATCACAGCAGCGATCGGCTGAGCGACAAGGGCTGCGAGTGCAACGTCCTGTGTTTGATCACGTCTAGGTGGCATATTCTAAAAGAACAAGGAAACATGAGAAACGAGTGAGATTGACAATTGGATAAACAAAAAGAGGTATTGAAAACATCGACAAGGCACAAGGAAAGTGATCATTCGTTTGTTACCTCGAACAAACAAACGACACACGGTGACTAATCAAAGTAAATGGATCAATATAATGTATCGCGAAGACGTGCTTTAGCCTATAAGTGGACACTCACCCCAAGAGTTCCCAGGTAAGAGTGACTGGTCTGATTATGTGGATTTGTAGGAACACTCTATCCTTAGACAGAAAACTCGAGGTACAGGCACCCACCCTTCCAGATTGCACGTGTTCACGTTATAAGACCCAAACTTTGACGAGATTTTGAAAACTTTGAAGGTTCGAAACCTTATAACAAATCATCTAAGAATAGATGATTAATTTTCAAAATGGATTTGTAATTCATGTTCTTGTTGTGGTTGTCACCTAAAGATAGGCGACGATACTATTTTAGAATCTAAACGCAAGTAAACTCGCGTTAGGGTCCTAGGAAGGTTATAGTCTAGGTCAAAGCATTACTAATAAACTAATTCCCAATAACCATGCGCTCTGATACCAACTCTCCTGTCACACCCCGACCGCGTAAAACAACAAATCGCGGCGGAAATGTCGGGGAGTGGAGCGACAGAATTATTGTTTCACAACACATGGATTAAAAAGGTTCGTTTTATTGAATTAGTTATTACATTGTCTTGGAAATTTAAAAGTAAAACACAAACATATTGTCTATCATAGTTATTAAGTCACTAAGGCCTCGTCTGGTCCTATGTGAGCATGCATCCTAGTAATCAACAAAATTATCATCAAACACCACCTGAAACATATGTGAAAATAAAGTCAGCAAAGAAATGCCGGCGAGCACATAGGTTTTGTGACCGTGTCAGATTCATGGCTTGTATTCATGTTGCAATAACTCGTATGACTACAAGAGTCGATAATTGAAAACCTTGTTTTGAAAAGTGTTTAGTATTGCAATATTATTAACCAACTCAAAACGAGTTGGTTATAGTTTATAAAACCTCGTTGCCATGAATCTTGACTAAAATATTTGTAATTGTAAACCAAGTTGTAAATCGTTCTTGAAATAGGACTCGTATGGTTCATATCATTTAGTAAACATCGTTGCGTGTCATCGTTTAAAATCGTTCGTCCAAGTGAAGTAAATAACGCCACAGAATGTAATATGATAAAAGCACTTATATATAAGAAGTACCAACGGCGTATCTACCATGCTTTTATCACATTACACCCATCCCGTTATCTAATCACTTATCAATAACCAATTGTTCAAAAATTGTTCTATTCATTCGTGTTATCAATAGTTTGTTCAAATCGTTTAACTTGTTCAAATCGTTTAAGTCGTTCAAGTCGTTCAAATCGTTCAATCGTTTCAATCGTTCATATTTTAATTGTGAAAACTAACTTTTGGTCGTCTCGTTGAATACATTCAAACCTTCGTGAATCATCCATCGTTCAACTCGTATTGACCCACCACCAAAGGGTAAGTTAACAATCATCAGGTTTTGTTGTTACCCACATTATCCCCATACATAACCATGGCGATAGTCTGATAACGGGATTTGTCAGATCTTATGGTAGCATAACATAATACTCGTTAGCTCGGCCAAAGCTAATGAATGTCATTCGTTATGTAATTACGTCCCAATAAGTTCGTTCACATTATCGAAATTGTTGTGTTTATTATAAACAACAGTATTCGTTTTTGAAAACATCGTTTGGCCGTACGGTCGCGATGTTCGGTTAATTACGACGGAGTGCGCATAAGCGCGAAAGACGATCCAAAAGACGCGACGAATGGATTTTTCTTATGCCAAACACTTAGGCATAATATAAGGATGCTTACATAAATTTTTGGATGTCCGGATGTATTCAGAACGTCAGTTATGCGCGAAAGTGCAAACTTGTGCACTTTTTGACATTTTTGGCCCCTGAATGATCCAAAAGTTTGTTTTAGCATACCAAACCCCTCAAAGCCTATTTCTAAGCCATGTAAAGGATATTTATGGTATGTTTAACTTATGGACATGTTCCGGAATGTTCGTTACAGTTCAAATTGGCATACTTTCGCAGTTTGTCAAGTTTAGTCCCTGTAAGCGAATTAACTTGTTTTTGCCATACCAAAGCCTTCAAAACTTATTTCTAAGTTATGTAAAGGTTATTTAAGGTATGTTGAGTATATGTTGATGTTCCGGAGTATTTGTCGCATTAAACTGAGTACGTTTTCGCACCAGTTTGCGTATAATTCTCTAGAAAGCGATGTAGAGTTTGAAATTGAACAAAAGTCAAAACACGAGAAATGTAAAGCACAACGAAACAAACATTGGGATCAAATAACATTATTTTATTGATAATTGAACTGTTCACAATGATTACAGGCACAGATGTTACATAAACCGTTGTTAGGCGTCATTTACTGCTTGCATCAATCTTCTATGTATCTTGTGCAAGTGGGAGATTGTTGGACTCTGTATGCCCAAGACACATATTAAATTGATGTGGCTAGTACGTTATGATCCAAGTCGGGTCATACCCAATAACAAGCTAGACAAACACCTATAATATTTGTTTATGATTTGATCAAACAAATGAATGTTAACACTTACAATATTTAGAAATCGGTTTTCTAAATAATTGCACTTGACAAACTAATAAATTATATGGATAATTTATTTTGAGAGAGTATTTTATTCTGTTATTTATTAGGTTAAATAACAATTAAAAGGTTGCATGTGTTTTAAAATGTTATATTAAGTTTTATAAAAGTTATAAAACTTAAATAGAAAAACATGGAGACAAGTTAAAAAATTTTGATTGGGTGAAGTGGGAGGTGGCTTTGGCCGCCCACTTTGGGTCTTCCCAAGGTGGTCTTCCACCAATAAAAATGCATGCAAACTTCTCAAAGAACAAGGCACTTGATTTTCTTTTAAAAGGGTGCAACATCTTCTCTCATAAGTTACTACTAGTTACTACTAGTTTTTTTTTAAGTGCAAGAACAAGAGAACTCTCTAATTTTCTCTAGAAAAATTTCGGCCAAGGATGGTCATCCAAGAGAGTTTTACAAGTGCAAATCCTAGCAATCTCAAGGTGTTTGTTGGAGGCTTGGGGTTTACTAGCTTGAGGCTTTCTCGTCTGGAAGCTACCGTTCAAGAATCATCATCATCTTCCATCTCCTTGCTCTAAGAAAGGTTGAATTCTCAAACACCCTATGGTTGTATTTTGATGGCATGCATGTCATATGTGGATCCGATTTTGGGTTTTTGTAATTAAAAATGGTTTTAAATCTTGCAAAGTAACATGTTTTAAACCTCCTTTCCGCTGCGTTTTAATTTTATTCGGATAAAATGACTTTGACAAACATGTGAAAAACCCTACAATTCGTCCATCACTAAAGCGCGAAGATTGTCTTGTTTCGGAATCCACAAACGATTCTTGAAATAGAATAACCCATCGTCCTTCGTTTCGAGTTTAAGCTCTAGTCAACGTGGTAATTCCTTACCCATCAAGTCTTGTGTAACTCAAGTTCGTTGAGCTTGAGAGATGCGAGTTTGAATATTAGACAGAGTTCGAACACAATGTGACTTGACTCATTCTTTTCGACTTAGCGCATCGGCTACGAAATTCGCCTTACCAGGATGGTAGTGAATTTTGCAGTCGTAATCGTTCAAGAGTTCTACCCAGCGTCATTGTCTCATGTTCAGCTCTTTCTGATTGAAAATGTGTTGGAGACTTTTGTGGTCTGTGAAAACCCCACATTTTGTGCCTTAGAGATAGTGTCTACAAATTTTGAGAGCAAAAAACATAGCCCCTAACTCAAGATCATGAGTGGTGTAGTTCTTCTCATGAATTTTCAATTGTCTCGACGCATAAGCTATGACTTTACCTCGTTGCATGAGAACACAACCAAGGCCTAGATTTGATGTGTCACAATAGGCAACGGAATCATCGTTTCCATCGGGCAAAGATAAGACAGGAGCATCACAGAGTTTTCGTTTCAGCGTTTGGAAAGCTTCCTGTTGTTTGAGTCCCCACTCAAAAGGCTTATTCTTCTGAGTCAAAGCAGTGAGAGGAACCGCGATCTTTGAGAAGTTCGAAATAAATCGTCGATATTAACCAGCGATACCAAGAAAAGAGCGAACTTCTGTAGGAGTAGTAGGTGTGTTCCAATCCTTAATAGCTGCGATTTTGGAAGGATCCACATGAATACCCTCCTCGTTGACAATATGGCCTAAAAATTGAACTTCCTTAAGCCAGAATTCATACTTGGAGAATTTGACAAAGAATTGTTCCTTCTTCAGGAGTTCCATTGTCAGACGAAGGTGTTGTTCGTGATCGGCTCAAGACTTCGAATAAATAAGAATATCGTTAATGAATACAATGATAAACTTGTCTAAATAAGGTTTACAAACCCTATTCATTAAGTCCATGAAAATAGCTGGGGCATTCGTCAAACCAAAAGGCAGGACAGTGAGCTCGTAGTGGCCATATCTCGTGCAGAAAGCAATTTTGGGAATATGTTCTTCGAGTACACGAAGCTGATGATACCCATAACGCAGATCGATCTTGGAAAAACATGTAGCACCTTGCAGCTGATCAAAGAGATCATCAATTCGTGGTAGGAGATATCGATTCTTGATAGTGAGCTTGTTGAGTTCATGGTAATCGATACACATACGGAAAGATCCATCTTTCTTTTTCAAAAATAGGAATGGAGTGCCCCAAGGTGAATAACTCGGACGGATGAATCCTTTGTCAGATAACACTTGAAGCTGTTTAGATAACTCTTGCATCTCTGACGGTGCAAGACGATAAGGTGCTTTAGCAATCCGGCCGGCATTAGGTACAAGATCAATATGAAACTAGACTTGACGAACTGGAGGCAAACCAGGTAGTTCATCAGGAAACACCTCTGGATAATCTTGAACAATCGGAATATCTTGAATACTTTTGCTCTTGCCTTTCTCCTCTGCGACATGTGCCAGAGAGGCCACATATCCTTTTCATAAATATCTTTGGGCTTTCGTACACGACATGAGTTTCAAACCACCCGAGGGTTTCTCTCCACGAACCTCTAGGACTTCACCAGACGAAAGAGGAATACAAACAATCTTATCGAAACAAACCACCTCAGCATGATGTTTGGTTAACCAATCCATTCCTATGATAATATCAAAACTTCCAAGTTGCATCGGTGTGAGGTCAATAGAAAAAAGATGGTTATCGAGGTTCAATTAACAATCACGAATGACAGATTCGAGTACAAGAGGTTCACCAGTAGCAACTTCGACAGATAAAGGTTTCCTTAGTTTAGTTCTAGGCATCGCAAGTAAAGGCTCAAATGCTAACAACACAAAACTTCTATCGGCACCAGAATCGAAAAGAACAGATGCAGGTTGATGGTTAACAAGGAACGTAACGTTAACAACTTCGTTATCAGCATGAGCCTCGTTGGCGTTCAAGTTGTATGCTCATCCACGAGCGGGATTCGCATTGGCGTTGGCGTTGGCGTTCGCAAGCCTCGGACAGTTGTTTCTGAAGTGACCCATCTCACCGTAGTTATAACATGAACTAGGTGGGAATGGAGGTCTAGCAGCGTTTCCCTGAGCTGGAGCTTGTGTTGGATTCTGTGCAGCTTGGTTAGGAACCGATCGACAAATGTTGGCCGTGTGGCCAAGTTTACCACAAGAGGTGCACTGTTTACACATTTGTTGAGCCGCATGATGACCGTTGCACCAATTGCAGTAAGGTGCAGTACCAGCATAAGGCTTCTTTGCAGGAGGCTGTGCTGGTGAGTTTTGAGTGTTCTGATTGGGTTGTGTGGTAACAGCAAAATTCTGGGAAGCCTTACGATTCCTTGACCTCCTCGATGACTCGCCCTTCTTCTTACCCTTTCCCTTGTCTTGAGTGGTGTCGGCTGACTGTTTCTTGTCACCCTTGCGGGTAAGTTTACCCTTTCTGACCTGAGACTCAGACAGGGTTGCAGCCAGTTCGATAGCCTGACGAACAGTGGTAGGGTTACTACCAGTAACTATGTCTTGCACAGAGTTAGGTAACCCATCGATATACCTCTCGATCGCTTTCTCCAACGGGGTAACCATAGTAGGACACAACAAACTCAACTCCTCATAACGATCCGTGTAAGCACGGTGTTCTGCCCCATCTTGTTTCAGATCATCGAACTCTCATTCCAAAGCCCTTATTTCGTGTCGGGGCAGAACTCCCTCATCATGAGAGCCCGAAGCTCTTGCCAAGTTTGTGCCAAAGCCACATTGGCACCCCCTATCTCTCATCACATCGTTCCACCATGTTAGAGCACATTTCTCGAAAACACTAGATTCGAACTCGACCTTTCGCTCATTCGGACATTGAACATGTCTAAACCTGCTTTCCAGACTCTCGAACCATTGTAGGAGCACAGTTGCTTCTTGAGACCCAGAAAATTTCAGTGGTTTATCCGAATTAAACGTCTTGAAACTGCACTGAGCATTGTTATTGTTATTGTTATTGTTGTTCGCTTGATTGATCTGAGTTATTAGGTTCGGAATCACAGCAGCGATCGGCTGAGCGACAAGGGCTGCGAGTGCAACGTCCTGTGTTTGATCACGTCTAGGTGGCATATTCTAAAAGAACAAGGAAACATGAGAAACGAGTGAGATTGACAATTGGATAAACAAAAAGAGGTATTGAAAACATCGACAAGGCACAAGGAAAGTGATCATTCGTTTGTTACCTCGAACAAACAAACGACACACGGTGACTAATCAAAGTAAATGGATCAATATAATGTATCGCGAAGACGTGCTTTAGCCTATAAGTGGACACTCACCCCAAGAGTTCCCAGGTAAGAGTGACTGGTCTGATTATGTGGATTTGTAGGAACACTCTATCCTTAGACAGAAAACTCGAGGTACAGGCACCCACCCTTCCAGATTGCACGTGTTCACGTTATAAGACCCAAACTTTGACGAGATTTTGAAAACTTTGAAGGTTCGAAACCTTATAACAAATCATCTAAGAATAGATGATTAATTTTCAAAATGGATTTGTAATTCATGTTCTTGTTGTGGTTGTCACCTAAAGATAGGCGACGATACTATTTTAGAATCTAAACGCAAGTAAACTCGCGTTAGGGTCCTAGGAAGGTTATAGTCTAGGTCAAAGCATTACTAATAAACTAATTCCCAATAACCATGCGCTCTGATACCAACTCTCCTGTCACACCCCGACCGCGTAAAACAACAAATCGCGGCGGAAATGTCGGGGAGTGGAGCGACAGAATTATTGTTTCACAACACATGGATTAAAAAGGTTCGTTTTATTGAATTAGTTATTACATTGTCTTGGAAATTTAAAAGTAAAACACAAACATATTGTCTATCATAGTTATTAAGTCACTAAGGCCTCGTCTGGTCCTATGTGAGCATGCATCCTAGTAATCAACAAAATTATCATCAAACACCACCTGAAACATATGTGAAAATAAAGTCAGCAAAGAAATGCCGGCGAGCACATAGGTTTTGTGACCGTGTCAGATTCATGGCTTGTATTCATGTTGCAATAACTCGTATGACTACAAGAGTCGATAATTGAAAACCTTGTTTTGAAAAGTGTTTAGTATTGCAATATTATTAACCAACTCAAAACGAGTTGGTTATAGTTTATAAAACCTCGTTGCCATGAATCTTGACTAAAATATTTGTAATTGTAAACCAAGTTGTAAATCGTTCTTGAAATAGGACTCGTATGGTTCATATCATTTAGTAAACATCGTTGCGTGTCATCGTTTAAAATCGTTCGTCCAAGTGAAGTAAATAACGCCACAGAATGTAATATGATAAAAGCACTTATATATAAGAAGTACCAACGGCGTATCTACCATGCTTTTATCACATTACACCCATCCCGTTATCTAATCACTTATCAATAACCAATTGTTCAAAAATTGTTCTATTCATTCGTGTTATCAATAGTTTGTTCAAATCGTTTAACTTGTTCAAATCGTTTAAGTCGTTCAAGTCGTTCAAATCGTTCAATCGTTTCAATCGTTCATATTTTAATTGTGAAAACTAACTTTTGGTCGTCTCGTTGAATACATTCAAACCTTCGTGAATCATCCATCGTTCAACTCGTATTGACCCACCACCAAAGGGTAAGTTAACAATCATCAGGTTTTGTTGTTACCCACATTATCCCCATACATAACCATGGCGATAGTCTGATAACGGGATTTGTCAGATCTTATGGTAGCATAACATAATACTCGTTAGCTCGGCCAAAGCTAATGAA
The DNA here is from genome assembly GCF_002127325.2 of Helianthus annuus. Taxonomy (NCBI): domain Eukaryota; kingdom Viridiplantae; phylum Streptophyta; class Magnoliopsida; order Asterales; family Asteraceae; genus Helianthus; species Helianthus annuus. The sequence goes on along the minus strand of NC_035433.2, from coordinate 39,386,848 downwards.
TGTCATTCGTTATGTAATTACGTCCCAATAAGTTCGTTCACATTATCGAAATTGTTGTGTTTATTATAAACAACAGTATTCGTTTTTGAAAACATCGTAATTGTTTAACACATATGAGTCACCCAAAAAACAATTTAAAACAGTAAAATCGGGGAACTATGTACTCACTTGAGATTTGTAGGATCGTGTGTAGACCCAAAACGAGTTAATCAGAGGTGTTCTACACAATATGAAAGGCGGAAATAGACATATCGTGTGTGATTCAGCTAGAATATCACTTTTAACTGTCTTTCTATTGATCCGGTAGCAATTACAAGTCTGTAGACACTTCAACAGAGCTTCCCCGTCGGACACACTCTTCCTAATTCCGTTTCAAATGAAACGGAAACACTCCTATTTATAGACATTGTAATTCCGCTTCAAACATGTTCCAAACGGAATTACTTACAACCAGAATTACACACAAACGGAATTAACATGTTAATTCCGTGCGGAATTACATGAAGTCTACTTCAAACGGAATTAGCCATCTCAAGCGGAATTTACTTTTGACTTGATTTCTTGAACTTCATGCCATGAGCAATGTAAGACTCGATACAAGACGAAGTCGACAGACTTATGCACCAATAGACTCCCCCTCAGATGTTGACGAGTCTTAAGTGTCGAGTCTTCAACGTCTTCAATCTTTATCAGTCTGTCTGCTCTTCTCTTTTCATCAGCACCAATATACTCTCCTCGGATGTCTTCAGACTCCCCCTTTCAATATGCTGGGATCGCAGCCTGGCTTTTTGAAATCACAGAGTCTTCAGGTATCGAAACCTGGCTTTCTATCACTCCGAATCAGAATCTGAATCTTGCTACCCTGCACATTCTCTACCTCACAATAAATTTCACAAATTTATCATTTGACAAATTTATATATTCAGACTCACTCTCAAATTTATCCAGAATGATTTAACAATGTTAATAACTGATGAACCACTTGTAAGAAAATATTCAAACATTTTTAGATTAAACCATCTCCCCCTCAAATTGATCATCATGTTTAGCACTTGGAACATTGAAATTCAGCTCTTCAACATCAGTTGTCGAAAATCTTTTTGGATTTTTCAAAATTTATGTTAAAACACACTTAAAATCTTTTTGAGATTTTGATTTTAATGAAATGCAGTAAAGAAATATTTACATACAATCTTTTTGTGATTTTGTGTTAGAGGATCATATCAGATTGTGAGACAAATCACTAACACCGTTAAGCTTTAAACATTTTAAGTTCTAAACAATTCACCTAGATTGTCAGTATACTGATCCACTTAAATTTTCACACAAAGTTCAACTGTTTCGAGATACGAGATTAATGTTTTAAGTAATTAAACTTATTCGCGTGTCCCACCACTTGAATATACTCCCGTATCCAGATCCCAATATTCAGTCTTACAGGTGAATATACCTAGATGATATCTGTAAAGGGTTAAATGCGAAACCGTAAGAGCTCAGGTCAAAACTTCCGTTCAGCAAAGAGATGACGGCGCGACTTTTGGTGTGTTCCCTTTAGAGAATCTTTTCTTCAACAGTACATGATTAACATTTTTCAATATGTCATCATTTTTTTTGTACTGAGGGCAGCGCTATATTTCAAGCAAATGCAAAGTATTATACGGGGACTAGGCCATTGCTTCCGCAAAATCAGAAGTCCGGGATAATACCCCAGATATCACTGAGTATAAAGACCTAGTATCTCAGAAAGAGGGACCTTTCAAACAAGATTTCGGGGGTTACCCATATATCCAAGAAATGTTCCCCACGAGATAAGCAAGTTTGAAATTAAGGTTTATATCTCGGAAAAAATTTACTAAATGTGTAAAAACCTACTGGCACATCCACAGTGAGATTGTTTATAACATTTTTTACTTTACATTTCTTTAGCATGTTGTGATAGTCCACTGATGTACTATCATTTCCTCTTTTTACAACAAAACTCATTTTTGATTTTATCATGTTTTTGGATGTTTCAAATTTCTAATGTTTTTGGATTTTCTGAAATTTTCTTACCCCCCCCCCCTAAAATTCAGAAACATTTAAAGAAACTTGAAAAACAAACTATACAATAAAATGACAACTTGATGTGAATCGCTTCAAATCACCATCCACTAGGCATAAACAATCAGAACTCCCCCTTACAACAAACTGTTTTCCCATTATGATTTCAAAACACTTAAGTTTGTTTTAATCAAAATGGTTTTTCCGGAAAATAAGTTTTGCTGATTTTACCACTTGTAGGTTGGGGATTAATTCATCACATTGTTTTCAACCACTTGTATGAGGATTACATCAAGTTCAAATGAATGACCTTGATTAATCACATTGTAAGAACAAACCTCTGTACCACTTGTAAATAAGCACAATCAAACTCAAAATAAAGAAAGATGCCGATTCATGCTCCACTGTTACCAATCTGGGAGCTCCGGCAAGTCAGGTTTTTTAAGTAAAAAACACAGACACCCAAGCCTGACCAGCCTTGGGTGTAATCAACTCATCTACAATTGGGGTATAAGTTGCCTTCTTAGATTTATAAAAATCTTTAACCCCTTTAACTTTCCCTTCGATCATCGTCCCAAAAATCTTCTTCACATTTCCATTAAAAGCTTTATCAACATCAAATTCATTCTTTTCAGAATAAAATTGATTTGATATTTCAACTTTTCCAACCTTTGATTTTAAATTCTCAGTCCCTGCAATGGTGGAAAATGAACTCCATCCAAAGGCGGAACTGAGTTTTCAGCATTTTTTACAACATGAGGCTCCTCTGATTTAATGAAATCAGATTCATCGCCAGGTTTTACATTTGATTTTTTAACAACCCATGTTTGGTTGTCAAGATTTCCTCTTCGTTTGTAAAACCTTTTCGAACACTCACCAACTTCATATGTAGAATTTTTAAACACTTTAAATTTTTCTGTTGGTGGTTCGGTTTTATTAACAACTATTTCTTTGATTTTTTCTGAGACTCCCTGTTTTGTGTTGGTTGCTTTAGGACAGTTCCAAGCGATGTGACCAACTTCTTGACATCACAGGTTCTTGTCTCTTTTCTCTGATGAGTTCATACTTTGCAATCTTCTGTTTTTCAGCTAAGAACTCTTTATTTGTTTGTCTCCAGAAAGAGCTCTTCTTTTCATCCTCAGCTGAAGTACCTGAAACAAATTTTGTATTTTTAGACATTTTCTCATTTTTATAATTTTCTGGTGGAGTAAAACCAAGACCTTTCTTTTTGAAATTACCATTATGATTTGGTTTCTTTCGAAAATCCGAACCCTAACTGTAACCCATTTTCTTGTTTATCCTTTGTTTAATTCTTGAGGTGTAAGGTTTAGGTTTTGCAGAAAGATTTTCATCTTTTATTTCAGAAATATTAATTTCTGTTAATTTGAAAACCTTTTTAATCATTTCTGTTTTAACACCTCTTATTGGAAATTCTTTATCAAAATATAATTTGTCAGAATCATTTAAAGTATAAACAACTTCAAATGTTTCGTCATTCAAATTAGATTTTGACAACAAAAATTCTTTATTATGCACCCGTTTTCCCGATAACTTTGAACTCCTGACAGACGAGCTCAAACTCCCGGACTCGGACTGTGACTATGACTCCTCATCCTTATCCAACACCGGATCGACCATCTTTTTTATTAACTCAGACTCATGATCTGTGTCGGACGCTGTGAATATGATATCAATATTGTCTGGCAACTCATCGGTTATCTCGGACTCTAACTTTATATTGACTGCCTTTTTACTTATTCCTCATTTGGTTTTCTAAGCGAATACCCTTCCCAAATTGGAGGCGAACACTTGTTATAACTGACACTCTGTTTCTTACCAGTATCCTTTTTCTTTGGCTTCTTGTCGTCAAACACTTCAAAACCTGCAACAGTTGGATAAATTCTGTCAATTAAGTAATCAGAACTTGAATAACTACTCAGTAATCGTCTGATTCTTTCATTTTCAACTTTTTCACTTTCCAACTCTTGCTTCAATTTCGCACATTCTTCAATGTAGAAATTAATCTCTTTCTGCTTAGACATCATTGTTGCATTCATCATTGTCAAAGCATCTTCTCTTTTAGAGTTTGTCTTCTGCAAACTATTCACAGTTTTGTTCAATACATCATACGACTCTTTCACATTCTTAACATCAAACAACAACTTCTCTTTCAACTTTTCAAGCTTACTAAACCTTTCATCTTTATCTTCACATTGTTTGCAAGGTTCCAAACATGTGAGACAAGGTTTTGTGACTTCAACAATCTTTTCTATTTCCACAATCTTCTTGACTCCAACTACCTTTTCCACTTCAACTATCTTCTCAACAATCTTAACTTCTTTCATTTCTTTTGCAGTTTTTCTCTCTTTAAGTTTCTTCAATTTATCTGCAAAATAAAATTCAAAACTGTCAGAAGAGAAATGAGTTTTTCCAATGTTTATCTGATCAATCTCTTCTTCATCATCACTAGTATCTGTTGAGCTGTTTTCAAAAGTAACAGATTCTTTATCTTGACTTTTCTCTTCATCAAATAACACTGTTATCCACTCTTTCATCAATTCTGGCTTTTGAACAATTTGAGCAATGAAAGCTTTAAACTCCCTATTTTCATCCACAAACTTATCCCAGCTAAATCCTGGAGCCATCTTTTCATCATCTTGATCAATGATACCATAATAAGCTTTCTTATTTGCATCTTCGATCATTCTAGCATGTGCAGTTTGTGGTTCCTTTTATTGATGCGATTGATGAGCAACTTGTTGATATATGGCTTTTTGATAGTAATCATCTTTTCCAAACGGATTCTTTGCTCCACTAGCCTCTTGATTTTTGCATTCTCTCTTGAAATGACCTTTCTCCCTGCATCGAAAACAAGTAACTTTAGATTTAGCAAAACCCAAATAAGAAACATGTGCATCCAAAAAATCATTTTTTCCTGTAATCGTTTTAAACTTTTCTGCTCTCCTCAAGACACTAGTTAAGCACCATTTTATATCCATGAGCTCCAATTCCTCTGCATCGATCTGATCGTAATATTCCTTGGTTAGCATAGGATTACCAATTCTTCCAATAATCAATCCTTCATAAGATTCCAATGCAGTAACCAGTAATGCTATATGACTTTTAACAACTTCTTCAGAGAAATTCTGACCATTTTGAAGATGCAATGCGACAGTGCACTGAATCATATGTCCATTACCAACATTTGAACTTTGAACACTTGAAGGATTGACATTTGAAAATCCACTAGTGTTGATTGAACTTTGACTGACTGATCCAGATGAATTTCCTGCACTCAAGGCAGTTTGTATCTTAGGTCTTGCTTCAACAGTTTGAACATTTCCTTTATAGCACAATTTGATGTCTTGTTGATTGCTTGAGCTGTTCATTCTGGCAATCTTTTGTTGTTCAAGATCCTGTGCCTCAAGCTTTTCAATAAACTGTCCAATTGACAATCTACTAAACTCTCCAGAATTCTTTAAGATCATGAGATAAGTACCCCATTCTTTCTGTGGTAATGTGTCAGCTAACTTTTCAACCCATTCTGCTGGAGTTTTAGTAATTTTCAACTAAGACATGGTGCGCACAAGATGACAGTATCTCTCAATGAGAGTCTTTGTAGATTCTCATGGCATACTTGTAAACAACTCAAATTCTTTCTTCAATAATGATTTTTTGCTATTGATCATTTCCGTACTTCCTTCAAATTTCTTCTCAAGTGCCTCCCATATTGAATGAGCACTATCACCATGCTGAAGCAACACAAATATATCCTCTTTGACAGGTTGTTGTAGAAGACTAATCATCATTTCATCTCCTTTATAACTATCCCTATCTTTATCCGTAAATTCTGAGATGATTTTATCAACTTTCAAAGCAGTCTGTGGTCTAACATATTTTGTTTCAATGCTTTCCCAAGCTCTTAGATGGTTTGCCTAAACCCAATTCTCAAAACGATTTTTCTAGCCATGGTACTCTTCAATTCCCATAAGTTTCGGGGGTTTTTGCAAAGTTCCAGTTTTGTTTTCCAGGTTCATGGTTTGAGCAATGGAAGTTGGAGTAGTCGGAGATGTAGTAAACGCGTTGTAGAACTCTTCTTCCATGATTCAGTAAAAATTTTCACAAATAGACACTTTCAAACGAAATTAGATCCTTCAAACGAAATTAGATCCTTCAAATGAAATTACTCCAAAGCGAAATTAACCTGCACACACACTTCAAACGGAATTAAAGTTTCAAGCGAGATTAAGATTTTCAAACGGAATTATGATTTCATTTGAAATTTCAAACGGAATTATGAATTCCGTGCGGAATTAACAACAAGTTCAAACGAGATTAGTTTTAGACAGTAATTTCGAGCGGAATTAAGGTATAATTCCAAGCGGAATTAAGCTAATGTCATCATATTTGATCTGAAGTTCAAGCGGAATTATCAATTTTAGCATATTTTAGTCGAATTAAGGTCCAATTTTCTCAAGGATTTGTTAAAACACCATTTCGCTTATGATATGAGAAATTTAGAACATTTTGACTGTTAAAACTTGTTCAATTGAGAAAAGAAGATGAAAAAAGTAAGAAAACAAGATGAAATCAAGCTGAAATCTGCAGAACTCCTCCTCCTGAGCTCTGATAGCACATGTAGGATGGTGTGCAGACTCGAAACGAGTCAATCAGAGGTGTTCTACACAATATGAAAGGCGGAAACAGACAAATTATGTGTGATTCAGCTAGAATATCACTTTTAACTGTCTTTCTATTGATCTGGTAGCAATTACAAGTCTGTAGACACTTCGACAGAGCTTCGCCGTCGGAAACACTCTTCCTAATTCCGTTTCAAATGAAACGGAAACACTCCTATTTATAGACATTGTAATTCTGCTTCAAACATGTTCCAAACGGAATTACTTACAACCGGAACTACACACAAACGAAATTAACATGTTAATTCCGTGCGGAATTACATGAAGTCTACTTCAAACGGAATTAGCCATCTCAAGCGGAATTAACTTTTGACTTGATTTCTTGAACTTCGTGTGATGAGCAATGTAAGACTCGATACAAAACGAAGTCGACAGACGTATGCACCAACAAGATTGCAAGATATCCTCGATTAAATGAACTTAACAAAGCTCGGGCAAACCAAGGAAATCAAGTGGCACCTAATAATCGGATCGCTATATTAATAAATCGGCACCTAAATGGGGAGATCGGGTAGAATGGGGTCTCATAAACCAAATGAGTAATGAAATTCATGTGATATGGTTTAACAAAGCCTACATTCTGAGTCGTAACCTATCCTAAGAGCTTATGACCCGTTATGACCCATTAAGGTAGCTTACGCTACTTTAACGTGTCATTCGCGCGAATGCACGTTCGAGACGCCTAACTAGTCCTATGACAAGTATTATATGCCCTAACATGTTTAAATATGTTGTATAATCAGTTTAAGTGTCAAAAATTAAGTTACATATGCTTAAATTCAAATTATGCATGAAAAGGGCATTTTGCTCATTTACCTAAGGCATATAAACTACCTATCATAACAACAAATTAAACTAAGTGACCATAAGGTATAACCTCGGAAGGTTATTCCCTATACAACTATGGTCACAAAATATGTTTGGTCGGATCATAATGATCGACCAAACGGGTCGGGTTCGAAAGTCTAAGCGGTTGTCAAGACCGCTTAACTTACGACCCTATACAAGTACTAGACTAAAAGTGACGAGTTAAACATGTTAAAACTTGTTTAACTAAGTTAGAAAACTAATTTGATATCAAAACAAAGTGTTTTGATACCCGAAAATAGTTTCATCCCAAAATGCGCATAATCGGCATTTTGACCAAAACTTTGACTCGTCACTTCGACTAATAAACGTGGTAATCAGTAGGTATAGTCACAAGGGACTTTAACCATCTTGATTATGCTCACGTTGCAAAGTTCAAACGAACTTTGTCTTCACCAATTCATGGTCAAAGCAGAAAGTCAAACACTGTTTGACTTTCATGCTTGAAATACATAACCAAGCATGAAAGAAACTTACAAAGGGTCCAAGCTTGGAGATAGAACAAAGAAAACTCAGGTATGAAGCCTTCAACAAGTGTGAGAGCTTCAACTTAGAGCAGATTTGAGTGGAAAGATCAAATGAGCAAGGAAAAGTGTTGAAAACCATGGCTATTTATAGAAAATCACGATCCATTAAGATCATTCCATGTGTTTTTGAGTTGTTCAAAGCATAATCTTGGGCATACACATGTTGCCCACAGATTTGGATACTTGGGGAGCACTTAAAGAAGCCCAAGGTATGCTAAAACTAGGATTAAAAACAATGAGAACCGGATGTTTGGCTTAATTCAATGAATCTGCCAGTTAAGGTTGTCACGCCCCACGTAATAGTTAACCCTGGCTTACGCGGCCCGCGAGAGAAGTATCAGGAAATGACAAAAATGGTCCCTGCATGCATAAAACTAATTTTTTGATGCATTTAACCCCCGTTAACCCCATTTCAAGGCTCTACAATGATGTTAAAACATAGGTAACATAAAATATGCTTGAAAACATCTCGGATGTCGGTTCGTTTGGCTGTACGATCACGTTATTCGGTTAATTACAACGAAAACTCGAACGGACGCGAAAACGAACCAAATTACGCGATGAATGGTATTCTTGCATTCCAACCACTAAAATAAAATATTTTAATGATTACAAAAATTTTTGGATGTCCGGTTATGTTCATAACATAATATATATGCGAAAATGCAAACTTATGCACTTTTTGACGCTTTTTGTCCCTATTGATCAAATAAGCGTATTTTCGCATACCGAACCCATCAAAGCCTATTTCTAAGCTATATAAAGGATATTTAGGGTATGTTTAGCTTATGATCTTGTTTTGGAATGTTCTTTGCTATACGAATCGGCAGACTTTCGCAATTTGTCACAAATAGTCCCTGTGATCAAATAAACTTGTTTTTGGCACACCAAACCCTTCAAAACTTATTTCTATGTTATGTAACAGTTATTTAAGGTATGTTAACCTATGTCACTATTACAGAGTGTTTTTCGCGTTAAACTGATTACGTTTACGCATTAGTTTGCGTATAACTTTCTAGAAAGCGATTTAGAGCTTGAAATCGAACTAGAATCAAAACGTAAAATTATCAAACATATATACACAAATATTGAGACCAAAACACATCGTTTCATTGATAATTGATATTGTTTTACAACGTACAGTGTTTACAGAGCACAAATGTCACATGATGCTTTACCTGCTAAGCGGGATATCTATACTCTGATGATTAAAGGAGAAGCTGATTGTGAGACTAAAGAACTAGAAAAAGTTGTTGGAAAGCTGAGAGCTTACGAGCTCAACATGAAGAAGAAGGAAACAGGATATGATCAGGTTCAAGATCCGGGGATTTATAAAGGCATTCCATCTTCATCATCACACAACGCTTCTAGCGATTCTTCAACAGCGTTCCTTTCATGTGAAAATGAGCAGGTTATCACGAATGCAAATGGTGATGTGTGTTTCGATGCTGCTTCAGGAGGTTCAATAGGTGCTAAGAGACAATCAGCTAGTAATCAGAAAAGCAATACCAAATCAATGCCTATGATTGTGAAGGCTGCAGAAGAACATCTTACTTTACTTGCTTCATTTGTGGCCTCTTACGAGAACTACATTCAGGGAAAGATATCTGATCCTGCTACTTTTGATGAAGATTATGAACAAATTGACCCTGATGACTTAGAGGACATGGATCTTCAATGGCAAATGGCCATGATTTCTAGAAGAGTTAAGAGGTTTATGAATCGAACAAGAAGGAAGTTTGTTGGCAAGATTTTTGGTTTTGACAAGACCAAAGTGAGGTGCCTTAACTGTCAGATTTACAGACATTTTACTAGGGAATGTCAAAGGCCAAAAACAGAGTCTTCATGTCAGAGTTCAAATGACAGGAATGCATCAAATAACACTGGCTTAAAGGCTTTGATCTCTACTGCATGAGATGGCTCGTATGATCAAGAAGGAATCCTAACTAACTGTTGTCAGTTTTAAGTTAAACTTATATTAATTAAGAAAAATTAAAATAAATGTTACAACTTTTAGTATTCTTACAATTCAATATAATTATCTGGGAAAGTTCTTACAAGGCCAGTGATGTTCACAGGGGTAAATAAGATCGGGAATTAAGATAATTATGAATGAATTCAGAGCTTGTTTGGTATAAAATGAAAGATTACATGGAGTATTTATGCATAGTGAAAGGGTATCAGACCCTTTGGTGAACCAACTTGTTGATTCAGTGGTGTGACTTCCTAACCGCCAATCTCTTAGACAAAAATAACAATACATATTTAAATACTAAATATATCACAATAAATGCTAACAGCCAGTTCATGTGAGTATGCTTATGATCTAACTTGTAAATTTCACCTTCTCTTTGATTTGCTGCCATCAATTTTAGCAAGAAGAGCAAGCTATAGTAGAGCAACAATCGAAAGTTTGAAAGAAGAAGTGAGGAAACAAATAATCGTAGCCTTTGATGATCCCAGTAAACATAATGACTTGTTAAAACTTGTTAACGATATCCAACGCCACGACATTGCCTACTGTTTTGATCAAGAGCTCGTGAAAGCCTTTGGCCATATTTATACTATATATGGTGATGACTGGAATAGTGGTAGTGTTTTCCTTTGGTTTTGACTCCTTCGACAAGAAGGATTTTATGTTTCATGTGGTTAGTGAATATAGGTTCAATTTATTAATCACAATGTAAAAGAAGCTAACAGTCTGTATATGAATGAAATTAGATATTTTCAACAAATACAAGAACAATGATGGATCTTTTAAGAATCTTTAACTAGTGATGTTGAAGGCATGCTTGAGTTATATGAGGCGGCATATATGCGGGTGCCAGGGGAAGTTGTACTAGATGATGCTCTTGCTTTAACAAAAGGCCAGCTTGAAAAAATAACAAAGGATCCCGTCCAATGGAACTGTACCCAGTCTCTTTCGAGGCATATAGAGGAAGCACTAAAGCAGCCCATATGGAAAAGGTTGCCAAGACTAGAGGCGTTGCGATACATACCTTTCTATGAACAACAAGATTCACATAATGAATCCTTGCTTAGACTTGCAAAGTTGGAATTCTACCGACTTCAATCTTTGCACAAAAGAGAGCTTAGCCAAGTCTCCAAGTGTGTTTATTTTCTCATTCAATTATTCAACTTATTACTACAGATTTCAAATGGTGTTGATTTTATGGTGTTTGTATTATAATTTTTGTAGGTGGTGGAAAGATTTAGAGCCTCAAAACGTCACACCCCGACCGCGTAAAACAACAAACTGCAGCGGAAACGTCGGGGAGTGTCGTAACAGAATTATTGTTTCACAACACATGGAACTTAACGTTTGGTTTTATTTAGAATTAACGTTTACATTGTCTTGGAATTAAAGAAAACATAACATATACTAAACTGTTCTTGCTTCATTTTAAGTCACTAAGGCCCGAGTCTGCCTAAGTGTGTAACGATCAACCTCAAACATTAGCTCCTGAAACACATGTGAAAACAAGTAGGTCAGCATAAAAATGCCTGTGAGATACATAGGTTTTGTTGATGAAGGATTCATGACTTGTAAGTTAAAAGAAATGTTTAATGAAAAGTTGTCATGAACCTTATAAAAATTGTTTTCTTTTATAAATCATGTGAAATTCAATACGAAAATCAAATGATATAAAAGAAAAATGCATGGTTAAATGAATAACCAAGTAAAAATGAATTTGTATGAAATATGTCATTTGTAAAACAATGTCTTGTGAAAATATGTCATTTGTATAAAACTAGTGTGTAACTCCCACGTTGCGGGTGTGCGGGTCGTAAAACTGTGTTAAGTAGTAAGCAAACGACGACCAAAACCGTGAAAATAGTAAAAAAACGCGATTTTTTTATATTCATGTAATGTAAAGAAACACAAACTTATACCACAACGTGATGTAAACATAAAAAAACTCAAATTTATTTCGAAAAATCTTTAACTTTGATCACAAAAAAGACAAAACTTGAATGACCAAAAATATAATATATAAATCCAAAGTGCTGAAAATAAATAAAAAATACTTTGGCTACATTATAAAAACAACTAAAGACAAAAAACGTTCACTGTTCCTAAGATCTACTTGAATTGTATTTATATAGTAATGTGTCATGTCTATGTCTTTGTCGGAGTGGTTTAGATAACGCTACGGTATGTAATATCATAAAAGCACTTATATATAGGAAGTAGCAGCGGCGTACCCACCATGCTTCTATCATATTACACACACCTCGTTATTTGAATCACTTACTAAATAACCACCAAAATGTCTTGTTAACCAATGTCAAAATGTTATGTGTAACAAAGTCCGATGTCAAATGTAAACCATGTTTTGTATTATCAAATATCTTGTATGGCAAGTAAAAAGTATTTACTCAAACCATATGTATAATGTCAATTTGTAACCAAATGTCATGTATGGCGAATAAAAAGTATTTACTCAAACCATATGTATAATGTACAAAACAATGTCTTTGAATAAACCTAAGTTTAAATCAAAAGTTACGTTTTGCAAAACCAATGCTTTATGGATACAGACATTTATGTGGATATGTTCATCGCATACATTTAAGTGTTGAGACTATCGGATAAACCCTTAACTAGTCAAAGGTTTATCAAAAATGTTTTCGGATTCTGTCATTCCCTACTTCCAAAAAAACCTAGGAAGTGAGGAACGGGATTTTTCAAGTCATATGGTACCATTACATACTACCAAGCGGCATGATCAATGTTAATGAATGTATTATTGTCCCGTTAAACATACCAAATTTCATAACCAATGTAAGCATGTTATCTGAAAACCATGTACTAAGTATGCTAAGTAAACATACGAAGTAGAAATGTCCATGAAATCAATGTGCTAGTATGCTCAGTCAACATACATAGCAGAAATATAATGTAAATCAATGTGTCCATATGCTGAGTAAACATATGCAACAGAAGCGTCTTATGAAATCAATGTGCTAGCATGCTCAGTCAACATACATAGCAGAAATGTAATATAAATCAATGTGTCCATATGCTAAGTAAACATATGCAACAAAAGTGTCTTATGAAATCAATGTGCTAGGATGCTCAGTCAACATACATAGCAAAACATAATTGAAAACATGTACTATATGTGTACTAGTTGAACATAGCAAGTATATGTCATAAAAAGCATGAAAAGCATGAAAGTAACAAGAGGCACATGTGTATCACCCCAAAATATTTGAAAGCGGTAAAAGAGGGGACTATGTACTCACTTGGGATTGCTTAGTAGTCTTGAAATAAAGACCAAATTAAAGCTTGAGAAATCACGGAATCAAACTGCACCTAATATAGGTAACTATGTTAATAATCAGATCCTAAACCGTAGGATAGGATAGAATGAAGTCCTATAGATCAAATGAGTATTGGAACTCATATGGCATGATGTAATAGACCTAACATTCTGATTAGAAAGTTATCCTAAGTGCTTTTGACCCGTTCCGACTCGTTAAGGTAGTTTAAGCTACTTTAATGCGTCGTTTGCGTAAATATAAGATCGGATGGTTATTTATGTCATATGTTAAGTCTTACATGCCGAAATATGTTTGAAAATGTTATTAAATCAGTTTAGATGTCAAAAGTTTGATTACATGTGTTAAAAATGAAGTTATGCGTAAAAAGGGCATTTTGGTCATTTTTAATTAGCAGATAAACGACTTAACGAATAAATAACCAAACATGGTGACCATAAGGTATAACCTCAGTAGGTTATTCCCTATACAACTATGGTCACAAGATATGTTTGGTCGGATCCTAATGATCGACCAAACGGGTCGGGTTTAAAAGTCTAAGCGGTTGTCGAGACCGCTTGACTTACGACCCTAAATAAGCACTAAACTAGCAGTGACGAGTTAAACATCTTAAAACATGTTTAACTAAGTTAGAAAACTGATTTGGTATCAAAACAAAGTGTTTTGATACCCGAAAATAGTTCCGTCGCAAAATGCACATAATCGTGCATTTGGACCGAAACTTTGACTCGTCACTATGACTAGTCAACGTGGTTATCAGTAGGTATAATCGCTAGGGATTATAACCATCGTGATTACGATCATGTTGCAAAGTTCAATTGAACTTTGATTTGACCAATTCATGGTCAAAGCTGAAAGTCAAACACTGTTTGACTTTCTTACTTGAAACAAATAAACAAGCATGAAAGAACACTTACAAGAGTCCTATGCTTGGAAAAATGAACTAGAATGCTCAAGTATGAGGCCTCCAACTTAATGTGGTAGCCTCAAATCAGAGCAAGAGTGAAAGAGAATGAAGATGAGCAAGTTGGAAGTGAAATGGTTGTTATGGGCCATTTTCTGAGCATATATATATATATCCTGACTAATATTCTGCTTTTGATTGTTTACCTGTGACCAGGATACCGGATCAGGATATTGGTAACATCCTGGTGCGATATCCTGGTGTTAACTAAATTGACCACGTGCAGGAAAGAAGCTGTAGGTCACTAAAGGTCAGATGGACCTCTTCTCCTTAAGACTCGGGCAAACCAGTTACAAGAGAGACGTTGAACCCGAAGGACCTGGTCTACAACGTTCAAGAAGGGAATATCCGCCAGATCCCGGTTTAGTAGGGTAGTTTGTTACATTTCTTTTACTATAAATAGATGGATTGGATCGGTTAAAGCACACACTTTTTCATTTGCACACTTTACTCTCAAGCTACTGGCAACCACTACACACAAACACTTGCACTCAAAGCACATTGTATCACATAGTTGATCCGCATCACATCCTGCACTGTATCCTGATATTTGAAGTAATAAAAGAACAAGGCAGCTGCGATTGTCAGCTCTCGAGGTTTTGTGCCGGCGATCTAGATTGATCAAGGGCTTTCCTCGTACATCTCGTGTCACCCCTTTACATTTTTCGCTCATCGTTTGATCATAGATACAGCTCAATATCCTGAGTCATATCCTGAAACTGTTTTTACAATTAACTTGATTAACATATTTTCGACACTCATTTCTAGCACACTACCTCACTTAACTAATTTGATCACTTAATTGCTTCGGTAATTTTTGACCAAAACAATTTGGCACCCACCGTGGGGCAAGTGGTGCTACTTTTACTAAAAACTTTAGTAAAATCATTACTCGGTTTTCTATTGTCAAAACTTTTTGCTACACTGTTTTCAATGGCCTCGATATCAAACATGAGCTCTTCCACCATGTCTGCTACAACCTCCGCAACAATTGGTTCGGTGCTTCCACCTCCTCCTCCAAGAATGCAAGCTTCTTCACACGGAACTGAGAGCCATGTGGCTCGGGAAGTCATCCCCGCTCCCAGTACCCAGGGATCTGGTCCTGTTTTTGCTTCTAATGATGAAATTCTGAATTTGTTTGGTAGTGTACAGGAACAGATGAGGCAGCAGCAGGAAACTAATCGGATGCTGATGAGAGAGATACAACTCTTGAAATCCGGCCCAAGTAGATCTGCTGAAGAAACTGTCACTCCTTTGCAGCCTAGGGCTTTGAACTTCAGTTCTGCAGTTTACACTGAGGATAACCGGGGGAATATCGTGCCAAGCCATACTAAAAATCATACTCCTGAGATACCCTCCTCAGTCAGGATGTCAACCGTGAGGAGCTCAGGATATGCTTCAGGATATGGCAAGAATCCTTAGACTGGTAACATGTCAAATAATAATATTCTTGCTACTAACAATAATGGCTCTTTGCAGGATGCAGGTATGACGTCAACAATTACTAGGGAGCTTCAGAAATTGAAGAACATGATATCCAGTGTACCTGGAGTGGTCCAGCCAATTCCGGAAGTGTCCCAAGACAGCCACATGATATCCCCCTTTGCATATCCTATCTATGATGCTGAAATCCCAAAGAGATTTCAAACCCCCAACATGAAACTGTATGATGGGACTACGGATCCTGAAGAGCATATTGCTCAGTATAGAGAAAGAATGGAGATTAACCCTATCCCTCCGCAGCTCAAGGAAGCATGCTTGTGCAAGGGTTTTGGTTCTACCTTGACAGGATCAGCCTTAAATGGCTGTTAAATGTTCCTCCTCACTCAATTACTTCATTTGCTCATTTGGTTAATTTGTTTAATAGTCAGTTTTCTTGTAGCCGGAGTTTTGAGAAACTAACCAGTGATCTTTACATGATAACTCAAGGACCTCAGGAATCCTTGAGGGATTATGTGAACAAGTTTAGTCGGGAATCCTTGGATATCCCACGTCTTGATGTTGCAACAGCTGTGCAGGCTTTTAAGATGGGATTACAAAAAGATTCTCAGTTTTATCAGGATCTTGTAATGAATCCTTGAGATATATTCGCTTGGAAGATGACAAAAAGATGCAAGAGAGGATGAATTCTACCTCAACCTATGAATCAACCAACAGGAAGTCAGAATCCTCGTATAAAACGTATTGCTCCAAGCCATATGGGAGAAATGACAACCAGAAAGTAAATGCTGTTGAAGACGAGGATCCTGAAGAATATCCTGAATTATCTGAATATTGCTTTTCTGTTAATATACCTGAGTTAATGTATGCTATGCAGGGTTTAGGAGAGAAAGCTAGGTGGCGTCGAAAGAATGAACAAAAAGCTGGTTGGAAGGATAAATCCAAAGGGTGTGCCTTCCATGAAGATTTCGGACATATGACTGAGGATTGCATTGCTCTAAGGAAAGAAATAAGCTACCTATTGAGAAAGGGATATCTGAAGGATTTTCTGGGAAGAAAGAAAAATAAAGGGCAGGATCCTGAGAAGGATCCTGAGCGAGCAGCTCACCCCTAGCAGATGCCAAAATAATTAACTTTATTTCAGGAGGATCCGACATTTGTAGGACTTCATATTCTGCGGCCAAGAGACACGCAAAGGTGTCTAAGATTGAAAGGGGAGACAGACCAGCCAGAATGACTACCCTCACAACTGACAAAGTGATCACTTTCGACAGTGATGACAGGGATACTGTCCAGGATCCTCACCATGATGCCCTCGTAATAACATTATATGTTGCTAACCATTTTGTACGCTGAATATTAGTGGATAATGGCAGCTCTGTCAACATAATTCAGCTAGAAACATTGAAAAGGATGAACGTATCTCCGATGGACATTACTTCGAAATCCACCGTGCTCGTTGGCTTCAGTGGGGAAGTTAGGAATACCGTAGGGGAGATAAAGTTACCAGTATATGTTGAAGGGGTCAACTCGATACAACGTTTCTGTGTGATGGACTCCCTATCCTGCTATAACATCATACTAGGCAGGCCATGGATCCATGATATGAGGCTGTGCTATCGACTTATCATCAGTGCATCAAGATCCCTACCCCTTGGGGGTTGTCAAGGTTGATAGTGATCAGCAGGAGCGAAGGAATGCTACTCATCCTCAATGAAATCCTCAACCAAGCCTAATGCAGCATAGCAATTAAAGATGCGGGCCCAGGATATCACGGAAGCTTCGGAGCAGGATGTAAAGAAAGTTATCCTGGATCAGGATAATCCGGATATCTCGGTGCTCGTGTGAACCAATATCCCTTAGGATATTGAAAATCAATTGACTAATTTTTTGAAATGCAGGATGTCAACTTTCGCATAGAAGCACGAGGATATGACAGGTATTTCCAAGGATATTATAACACATAAGCTCGGTATTGACAGGTCATTCAAGCCGGTCAAACAAAAGAGAAGGAAATTTTCTCCGGAGCGAAATGTGATCATCCAAGAGGAAGTTGAAAGACTACTAAGGAGCAAGATGACTAGAGAAGTGAAGTTTCCTAAATGGCTTGCAAATGTAGTCGTGGTATAAAAGAAAAATGGGAAATGGAGAGTTTGTGTTGACTACACAGACTTAAACAAACCCTGTCCGAAAGACCCGTTTCCTCTACCTCATATTGATTCAATGGTAGATGCTACCGCTGGCCACGAGATGTTAACCTTCATGGATGCCTCTTCAGGATTTCAGCAAATCCAAATGGAACCCTCTAATCAGGAGGATACTGCTTTCATGACACCGAACAGGTATTTATTGTTATACTGCTATGCTCTTTGGTTTAAAAATGCAGGTGCAACATACCAGAGGTTGGTAAACATGATGTTTAAAGACAAGCTGGGGGACACCATGGAGGTATATATTGATGATATGGTGGTGAAATCTAAAAAGGCTGAGGATCACCTCCAGGATATTAAGGGAGCGTTTGATATCCTGGATCAATATAACATGAAACTGAATCCTGCTAAGTGCCATTTCGGAGTGGGGGCAGGAAAATTTCTAGGATATATGATGACCAAAAGAGGGATAGAGGCAAGCCCGGAGCAGATTAAAGCTATCCTGGATATAAAATCACCTTCAAATATGAAAGATGTTCAACGGTTAACAGGCCGAGTAGCAGAGTTGAACAAATTTATTTCAAGATCCTTAGAAAAGTGCAAGGGATTTTACGATATCCTCAAGAAGAATAAGAAGTTCGAATGGGGAGCAAGGCACGAAGCAGCCTTGCAGGACTTGAAGCAGTATCTCTCAACCGTGCCACTACTAATGAAATCTGAGGATGGTGAACCATTATCCCTGTATCTTGCAGTATCAGGGAATGTAGTAAGTGTTGTCCTTGTAAAGGATCATGAAGGTCAGCAGTATCCTGTCTATTATGTTAGCAAAAGTCAAAAGTTTATTAGATGCTGAAACTAGATACTCTCATTTAGAAAAATTAATATTAGCCTTAGCTATGGCATCAACAAAGCTTAGACATTACTTTGAAACACATAGGATTCATGTTAAAACAAATTATCATGTTAAAAATGTGCTTAGGAAACCCGAGATGTCAGGTAGAATGGCTAAGTGGTCAGTGAAATTAAGTGCTTATGACTTAGTGTATGAACCTAGAAATGCCATAAAGTCTCAGGCTTTAGCTGACTTTGTGGCTGATTTCAGTAGTGATATTCAAAATGAAGTAGACTTAGAAGTTCAACAGCTAGGAGAATCCTCAGAATCCTGGACTATATACATTGATGGTGCATCTAACGTAAGAGGTATAGGTTTAGGTGTACTACTAAAATCGCCACAGGGGGACATATTACCCCAGGCTATTAGGTGTGAATTTCCTGCTACTAATAATGAGGCAGAATATAAAGCTTTGATTGCAGGATTAGAATTGGCTAAATGTATGAGTATCAAGAATTTGCAAGTATATGTTGACTCTTTGTTAATCACTAATCATTTTAATGGAACCTATGCAGTTAAAGGAGAGAAGTTAATCGAGTATCTCGAAATTCTCAAAAAATTAGCAGGATATTTCGATATTTTTACACTTGAACAGGTACCAAGAGAGGATAATGCTGAAGTTGATGCCTTGGCAAATCTGGGATCGTCAGTCAGGATATCGGAAGGAACCCGAATTCCAATATTACATATCCTATATCCTGCGACGAATCCTCAGGATAAGGGAGTAATAAGTGTTCAGGATCCTGATGATAAGTATCCCGAGGAGGATCCGAAGTCCTGGATGGCTCCAATCATGAGATATCTCAAGGAAGGACACATCTCAAATAATGAGAATCCTAAGGCCTTTAGAATGAAGGCATCACGATTCACTATTATAGATAATGTTTTGTATAAGAAATCTCTTGCAGGACCATATCTGAGGTGCTTGGAGGATCCCGAAACCAAAGACGTGCTTCAGGATATACACGAAAGGGATTGTGGTAACCATACTAGGGGCAGGTCGTTATTCTCAAAAGTATTAAGGACAGGATATTATTGGCTGACGATGAGAGAAGATGCTGCAGAATATGCACGAAGATGTGACGCATGTCAAAGACATAGTAATATATTACATCAGCCTGCTGAACCACTGTATCCTGTTGTTTCCCCTTGGCCGTTTATGAAATGGGGGATAGATATAGTGGGAAAGCTTCCAAAGGCTCCAGGAGGAAAGGTTTTCATGTTGGCAATGACGGATTATTTCTCCAAGTGGGTTGAAGCAGAAGCATTTGTTCAGGTCAGAGATCAAGAAGTGGTATCCTTCATAAAAAGGAACATCCTGACTAGGTTTGGAGTACCAGCTGAGATAATTTGTGACAATGGATCTCAATTCATAAGTAAGAGGACTATTGACTTCTGCAAGAGTTGGGAAATCAAAATGATCACATCCACACCAGTACATCCTCAAGCGAATGGACAAGCAGAATCCTCAAACAAGATAATTGTCAACAACCTGAAAAAGAGACTGGGAGCCAAAAAAGGAAGATGGGCAGAAGAATTACCCTTTGTTTTATTGGCTGATAGAACAACAGTGAAGAGTGCAACTGGCCAAACCCCGTTTTCCATGGTTTTTGGAGCAGAAGCGGTGATCCCGACAGAAATGGTGATACCTACAGCCAGATCCAATCTCAGGGATCCTGAGCAGAATCCATGAAGTCCTATGCCAGGAACTGGATACTATTGATGAGACAAGAGACGCTGCAACGCTAAGGATGGCAGCATATCAATAGAGGATATCTAAAGCGTATAACAAGAATATAGGGACTAGAAGATTTCAAGTTGGAGATTGGGTATTGAGAAAGGCTTTTCAGAATATTACTAATCCTGCTGATGGAAAGTTGGCCCCAGAATTGGAAGGACCCTATGAGGTTGAATCAGAATCAGGAAAAGGAGCATACCAGCTCAAGAATATGGAGGGGGATATGCTACCGAGGTCCCGGAATGCTATACATCTAAAACTCTATTTTAAGTAAGTATGGGATTTAAATTCTAACCCAGGATGGTATGGATTCTGTCTCTTTTATTAAATTTTGATATTATTTACTGTTTTGAGCCCATTACTGACTTAAGCATCGGAGGGGTGTTAGCCAGGCTAACACCCACCTTAGCTTAAGATTGTTTTGCTGTATATGCTTCGGGATGTAGCACCAGGATACACATTCAGGATACTTCGAAAGAATTGTCTAAACAGTTGGAACTAATGTTCAAAAGATTTTCTAAGTGTTCAAAGACTTCATGCACAGGGGACATTCCTTCTAAAGCAATTGTGTGAAGCTCAAAAGACCAAAATTGGGCTAAGTGTCTCGGACTGGGGAAATCTTAGTGGGAGAAGTTGCAAAAGGGATGGAGTTTGATACTAGGGTTACACTCTATTCCTGGTATGATCTTTCCTTTGAGAATTTTACACAACTTGTTTGAACTTTTGAAACCGTGTTTAAATATCCTGATTAGGATATATCTTCAGGATATATTCTCAGAATAGGATTCAGGATATTTAGTTAGAATATTTGGCATGCAATACTTGGATTTAAAAATCAGAGTTAAATGTGTTATCTAAACAAGGTTTATAAGTTCTGAGCAAACTATCCTATTCCTTTGAAAACTCTATTTAAATTGTTTGAGAATTTGAAGAGTAAACTGTTTGAATTCTATTTTGATCGGCTGAGTATCCTAGTCAAAATGTTTTCTAAAAATAACGGCATCAATCTTGCAAAATTAAGATTTAAACTAAGCAATGAAAAATCAGAAGGCAACAATAAATAGGTCAAAAGGGGGTTATATTATTAACATATCAAAAGTTATGCTTTTGGTTTCACCTTAAACCAAGGCCCGTCCACCAAAAGTACAATGGGTTCATAACCATATTTACACAACGGTTGAAGGTTTCGTCTCAAACTGAAACCCATCCACCTCCAACCGTTGTATTATCCAAAACAAATTATACTACCTGATAACCAAGGTCTTCATCCTGAAACCCAGGACCCATCCACCTTTGGTTATCAAATTATTCTAATGAAGGAAAGGTAAATTGTTCAAAGACATGGAAAATAAATTGTTCAAGAGCCACAACCATCAAACTTAAAAAAGTGGGCTCCGGCCTTGGCACATATATCCATCATTGCCCACTTCGCTGCTTTTTTGGGGCAGCACCCTCTTCAATCATCGCTTCATCAGCATCCGCCCCAGCACCGCCTCCAGCATCACCACCAGCATCCACGTTGGCATCAACCGCATCCTCGGTCACTTTAGCAGACTCTCCAGCAACAGGTTTCACGGGATGCTCCACAGGATTGCCACCAAGATCCTTCAGTTTCGCCTCCCAAGCCTCGATATTCCATGAAGGGCATTCAAATCCCAAGGCTTTGGCATCGTAGGCCATTTTCAATCTAGCCTGGAGGAGGGAGACAACCACAGAGTTCTTGAGGCTTTCCCGGTATGTGACTGTTAGGGCAGGATTTTTAATGACCTGTGATCCTTACATGATATCCTAACAGTGATCCTTGTTTCTGTGGCAGATAGTGATCCTCAGAAGAGCTTCAGAATCAGGATCATGGATCATCCTAAGGATCCTCATACTAACGATTGTTCTCTTTGAATTTCATGTTGTTTTGCAGGAATTACAAGTTGGACCTGGTCTTGGCAACGTCATTAAGGAATCTTCCACGCTAATTTCGCATATGCATAACCGGAAATGGACGTTGTGGAGAATATGGAAACTTAGCACAAATTACGGATAGTTTGTTAGGCTAAATTTACTTCTATTTCTAAAAGGGGTAACGAGCTAGTAGTTAGGTGACTTGCCTAAATTCAACCACACACACCTATATAAACTGCACTCTCGAGCATTTGGCGGGGGACGACACATTTCTTACACGCTCTAGCATACTACACCATAGTGATCCTTGTACCTAGCTCGTTACCATCCGAAGTTGTAAAGATTATTTATTATATTTGAACTTGGTGATCGGTAGTTTCCATCACCCGAGGTTTTTTATGCCGGAGATCATTCATTGATCAAGGGCTTTTTCCTCGTATAAATCCTTATGTCACTTGTGCAATTCACATTTAAGTGATCCTTTTCTTTATTCATCACTTCAAGCATCATTCCCCGTTACAGAGAGTTTGGTTGCATTATCCTTGTGTGATTTTTGACCAAAACAGTTTGGCGCCCACCGTGGGGCAATTGGTGCTTCATTCATAAGAAAGTTTTCTGTTGGTGATCATTCCGGATCGTTGCATACGAATACATGGCTTCATCGGTGAAGAATACCTCTACTGCGATGTCTGCGGCCAATTCATCTCAGGGCATTCCACCTTTGCCTCCACCACCAGCTGGATCTCAGAAAAATGCTGAGAAGAAACCAACTCCTATTTTCTCTAAACCTCCAACTTCTTCTGCTTCCTATACTCCCACTACTAGTGACATATTTACTTTGATTTTGCAGATGAGAGATCATATACAGCAACAGGACAAGACCAATGACAGGATCCTCAAAGAAATCGGAGATCTCAAGAAACAAAAGAAAGCGGCAGAAGATCATTCTCCACTAGTGCCCAAATCTTTGAATTTTGATACTCCGGTGATTACTTCTCAGCCATCAGAGGTTCCAGATATTCAACATGTGGGTGGACCAAGAGGAGTGCACTTCGGTTCAGCAATAGTGACTCAGGCATCAGGTTCATATTTCCAGCCAGCAGGATCATATCCTCAGCATATGGGATCCTTCATGAATTCAGGAGCCTACTCAGGAGCACAGCAGGTTCAAGGATCCTCCTTTGTTCCAGGATCATCCCAGGTTCAAGGATCCTCCTTTGTTCCAGGATCATCCCAGGTTCAAGGATCCTCCTTTGTTCCAGGATCATCCCAGTTTCAGGGATCCTTCCAGATGCCAGGATCCTTGAAGAGTTTGCAAACAGGAAGTTCAGATGTCCATCAGGGAGATTTTATTCCAATGCAGACCATTGCTTCCACTGGTCCCTCCATCATCCCAGAGTCCCAGCAATATGGATTCACATCCAGTGTTCCTAACTTGAACCCAATAGGAGGTAACACTTTTAATAATTCTCTTACCACTAACCATGGATTCATGCAGGATGCAGGTATCAACCATGCTATGGCCAAAGAGCTGCAAAAACTGAAGGATATGATATCAAGTGTTCCAGGGGTGGTCAAACCTATCCTGGAGATTGCAGATGGAAGCCATAAGATATCTCGTTTTGCACCACCAATTTGTGATGCTGAAATACCCAAAAGATTCCATATTCCAACTATGAAGCTGTATGATGGTTCAACGGATCCTGAGGAACACATAGCACAATACAGGGAGAGGATGGAGATCAATCCGATTCCAGAAAGGTTAAAGGAAGCATGCCTATGCAAGGGATTTGGATCTACTCTTACTGGATCAGCTCTCAAATGGCTGCTAAGTCTTCCCTCTTACTCTATTACTTCATTTGCTAATCTAGTTAACTTATTCAATAATCAATTTTCTTGTAGTAGAAAATTTGAACGATTAACTAGTGATTTATATAGGATAACTCAGGGTCATAATGAATCATTAAGGGATTATATAACCAAATTTAGTAAAGAATACTTGGACATTCCCAACTTGGATATAGTCACGGCTGTTGAGGCCTTCAAAATGGGATTGCTTAGGGATTCATTGTTCTATGATGATCTTGTTATGACACCATGCAGGAACCTAGATGAAGTAAGGACTCGGGCACTCAGGTTCATCCGGCTAGAGGATGACAAGAGGATCCAGGAGAGACTGGCAGGATCCTCAAAACAAGAAAAGCAAGGATCCTCGTTCAAGAACAACAAATTCAAATCCTATAACAGAACTGACAACCAGAACGTGCATGCTGTTGACCAAGAAGAGGATGATGAGAATTATCCTCCAATTTCTGAATATTGTTTTTTCGTTGATAACCATGAACTAATCCTTGCAATGCAGAATCTAGGAGAAAAAGCCAGATGGCCCAGAAAAAATGACAAACCGGCCGCAATTAAAGACAAATCAAAGTGGTGTGCATACCATGAGGATTTTGGGCATTTAACAGAGGAATGCATCGCATTGAGAAAGGAAATTGGATATCTGCTGAGCAAGGGGCATTTAAAAGAGTTGCTGGGAAGAAAAAAGCCAAGGACTCAGGATCCTGAAAGGATCCCTGAAGAAGCTCCAGCCCCTCCGGCAGATGCACAAGTGATAAACTTTATTTCTGGAGGATCAGACATCTGTGGTACATCCTTCTCAGCAGCTAAAAGGCATGCAAAGGAAGCTAAAATGGATAATGGAGAAAGACCTATTCGAATATCGAGTGTCTCGGAAGGAAAAGTCATAACCTTTGATGAGGATGATCGTGTAGACATCCAGGATCCTCATCAAGATAGTTTAGTTATTACTCTTTTCATTTCTAACCATTTTGTCCGCAGGATCCTTATTGACGGAGGAAGCTCAGTAAACATTATCCAGCTAGATGTTCTGAAGAAAATGGGTATTCCTGAATCAGATATCACACCAAGATCCTCCGTGCTTGTGGGATTTAGTGGCGAAACTAAGAGAACCCTGGGGGACATCAAACTCCCAATTTATGTGGAAGGATTACATAATTATCAAAAATTTTGTGTTATTGGCTGTTTATCTTGTTGTAATGTTATCCTTGGCAGGCCCTGGATACACGATATGAAGGCAGTCCCATCCACCTACCATCAATGTGTGAAGCTCCCTAGCCCTTGGGGAATAGTCAAGATCATTAGTGATCAGCAGGAGGCTAAGGATTGTTATATTTCATCAATGAAACCAGCCTCGAAATCAAGGGAGCAATAGCAATTAAAGTATCCTCCAAGGGATGTCTTGGAGGCAAGAGAGCAGGATGTGGTCGAAATCCTCATGGATCCTGATGATCCTGAATCCAAAATCTATATCGGATCGGGGATCCTTGGCAAGATGAAAGAAGACCTTGTATCCTTCCTCAAAAGAAGAAAGTCTACCTTTGCATGGAAACATGAGGATATGACAGGTATATCTAAGGATGTTATCACTCATAAACTTGGCATTGACAGGTCATTCAAACCAATCCATCAAAAAAGGAGGAAGTTTGCACCAGAAAGAAATGCCATTATCCAGGAAGAGGTAGAGAGATTGCTACGAGCAGGTATGATTAGAGAAGTAAAGTATCCAAAATGGCTGGCCAATGTGGTTGTTGTTCCAAAGAAAAATGGAAAGTGGAGGGTATGTGTCGATTTCACTGATTTAAATAAGGCATGTCCCAAGGATCCTTTCCCATTACCCCACATTGACTCCATGGTGGATGCAATGGCGGGTCATGAACTGTTAAATTTTATGGATGCTTCATCTGGATTCCAAGAAATTCAGATGGAACCATCTGACCAAGAGGATACGGCTTTTATGACCCCAACCGGTTTATATTGTTATATTGCTATGCCGTTTGGATTAAGGAATGCAGGTGCAACATATCAAAGGCTGGTGAATATGATGTTCAAGGATCAGATTGGACAGACTATGGAAGTGTACATAGATGATATGGTGGTGAAATCCATAAAAGCTGGGGATCACCTAAGAGACTTGGAGGAAGCATTTGATATCCTTGACAGATATAACATGAAGCTTAATCCTTCAAAATGTCACTTTGGTGTTAAAGCAGGTAAATTCTTAGGATATATGGTAACCAAGAGGGGCATTGAAGCAAGCCCGAAACAAATCAAAGCATTGGTGAATATCAAATCTCCTGCCAACGCTAAGGATGTGCAAAGGCTAACAGGCAGGATAGCAGCTTTAAACAGATTTATATCCAAATCCTCAGAGAAGTGTAAAGATTTCTATGATATCTTAAGGAAGAACAAGAAATTTGAGTGGACTGAGAAGCATGAGAGTGCTTTACAAGCCCTCAAAGAATACCTATCCTCAGCTCCAGCGTTGATGAAACCAGAAAAAGGAGATGTGTTATCCTTATATCTTGTGGTATCCTCAAAAGCAGTAAGTGCAGTCCTTGTTAAGGATCATGAAGGTACACAATATCCTGTCTATTATGTAAGTAAGAGTTTACTTGATGCTGAATCCAGGTATTCACACCTTGAAAAACTTATTCTTGCATTAATTATGGCATCTACTAAGTTAAGATATTATTTTGAAACTCATGTTATTGTTGTTAGAACTAATTTTCCAATTAAGAATGTCCTCAGGAAACCAGAGATGTCCGGAAGGATGGCTAAGTGGGCAGTAAAGCTTAGTGCCTATGATATAAGATATGAGCCTAGAACAGCCATCAAATCCCAAGCATTAGCAGACTTTGTGGCTGATTTCAGTAGTGATTTACAAAAGGAAGCCGAATTGGAAGTCCAGCAGCTGGAGGAGACCAAGGATCCTTGGATACTACATACTGATGGATCCTCAAATGTCAAAGGCACGGGACTTGGTATACTACTAAAATCGCCACAGGGGGACATAATACCCCACTCCATAGCTTGTGAGTTCCAAGCCACTAACAATGAGGCTGAATATGAAGCCTTGATTGCTGGTTTGCAAATTGCTAAGCATATGGGGATCAAGTATCTTGAGGTATACGTGGATTCATTGTTAATCACTAATCACTTTAATGGATCCTATGCTGTTAAAGGTGAAAAACTAACTAAATATTTAGAGATAGTCAAAGAATTGGCACTCTCCTTTGTTTTCTTTAGTTTGACACAAGTACCAAGGGAAGAAAATACAGAAGCTGATGCATTGGCTAATCTAGGATCATCTTTGAAGATCCCAGAGGATATAAGTATCCCCATCATCCATATCCTGGCTCCTGCTATTAAAAATCAAGTGGCCATGGAAATATAAGAGGATTCTGCAATGATCCCTAGTGAGGATACTCAATCTTGTTCAGGATCATGGATCTCACCAATCATGAGATACTTACAACACGGAGAGATTCCTATGGGAGAAAACCCTAGGGCTTTCAGAATTAAGGTATCTCAATTCACAATCTCAAATAATATGTTGTATAAGCGATCTCTTGCAGGACCATATTTAAGATGTATCGAGGATCCTGAAGTTCAAGATGTTTTAAAAGACTTCCATGAAGGAGATTGTGGAAACCACACTGGGGGCAGGGCATTGTTCTCAAGGATCTTAAGGACAGGATACTACTGGCCAACTATGAAAAGGGATGCTGTGGAGTATGCTAAGAAGTGTGATCCTTGTCAAAGACACAACAATATCCTTCATCAGCCGGCTGAATTTCTACATCCTATATCCTCCTCTTGGCCATTTATGAGATGGGGGATGGACATAGTTGGCAAGCTCCCTAAGGCACCTGGTGGAAAAGTCTTCATGCTTGCTATGACTGATTACTTCTCCAAATGGATAGAGGCTGAAGCTTTTGCCCAAGTCAGAGAGAAGGAAGTTATATCCTTTATTAAGAGAAATATTATAACTAGATTTGGCATTCCTTCTGAAATTATATGTGATAATGGTTCCCAATTTATTGGGGGCAGAACTACTAACTTCTGTGACAGCTGGAGGATTAAGATGATAACATCAACACCAGTCCACCCACAAGCTAATGGTCAAGCAGAATCATCCAACAAGATCATCATCAACAATTTGAAGAAGAAACTTGGATCCAAGAAAGGGAAATGGGCAGAAGAATTACCTTATGTGCTTTGGGCTGATAGGACAACCCCCAAGAATGCTACTGGTCAAACACCATTCTCTTTGGTGTTTGGGGCAGAATCGGTGATCCCAACAGAAATGGTGGTTCCAACTGCTAGAACAAGTACCCGTAATCCTGAGGAAAATAATGAAAACCTGGCTCAAGACTTGGATACTATTGAGGAAATCAGGGATTTGGCTAGGATAAGGATGGCAAGCTACCAACAAAGAATGGATGGTGCTTACAACAAAAATGTCAGGATAAGGAATTCCAAGTTGGGGATATGGTATTGAGAAAAGCATTCCAGAATACCACCAATCCTGCTGATGGAAAATTGGCACCAAAATGGGAAGGCCCTTATTTGATTGAAGCTGAAGCAGGAAAGGGGGCATATAGATTGCTAACCATGGAAGGTGATTTGCTACCAAGAGCCTGGAATGCTGTCCACTTGAAGAAATATTTCATGTGAGCAGGATCCTCCTGGCACATATGATCCTTACATTAGAGGTATCCTTGAAGGATCCTTAAGGTGTCAGTGATCCTTACTCTGGTAATATCCTAATCTTGAACTATTTCATTTTCTTATTTTCTTATTTAAGGATAAGGATCATGTATCCTTTATCCTTCTCTCACAAGATTTTGAGTTTTGATAGTCCAGGTATCCTTAGCATATTGTTGATAATCTTCAGAAGCGATTCAGATCCTTGGGTTTAACCCCAGTTGTTTGGGCTTGTCCCCAGTTATCCTTGGGCTTGTCCCCAGTTTCGCCTGTAGCGCACGATGATCCTGTTATAGTTCAAGTCTTTGGGACCAGTACTCGCTTTAGGGGCTGATAATTCCATTGTACTGGCTATACCTAGGATCCTACGTATAATGGTAGACGTACCATACATCCGTTCCTAAGGTTTCTAACGTTTTCACGTTAGCTAAGTGTTTTGGTCAAAAATCACACAAGGATAATGCAACCAAACTCTCTGTTAATGGGGAATGATGCTTGAAATGATGAATAAAGAAAAGGATCACTTATATGTAAACTGCACAAGTGACACAAAGATTTATACGAGGAAAAAGCCCTTGATCAATGAATGATCTCCGGCATAAAAAACCTCGGGTGATGGAAACTACCGATCACCAAACTTAAATATAATAAATAATGTTTACAACTTCGGATGATAACGAGCTAGGTACAAGGATCACTATGGTGTAGTATGCTAGAGCGTGTAAGAAATGTGTTGTCCCTTTCGAATGCTTGAGAGTGCCCTTTATATAAGTGTGTGTGGTTGAATTTAGTTAAGTCACCTAACTATTAGCTCGTTACCCCTTTAGAAACAGAAGTAAATTTAGCATAACTAATTGCCCGTAATTTGTGCTAAGTTTCCATATTCTCCACAACGTCTATTTCTGGTTATGCATGTGCGAAATTAGCGTGAAAGATTCCTTAATAACGTTGCCAAGACCAGATCCAACTCGTAATTCCTGCAAAACAACATTAAATTCAAAGAGAACAATCGTTAGTATGAGGATCCTTAGGATGATCCATTATCCTGATCCTAAAGTTCTTCTGAGGATCACTATCTGCCACAGATACAAGGATCATTATTAGGATATTAGGTAAGGATCACAGGTTATTAAAAATCCTGCCCTAACAATTGCCCCCAAAATATAAGGAGTAATTATATGATATAAACGAGTTATATTTTGCTGATCTTATCTGTAACTAACTCAACGGATATATAGCCGTTGTGAACGAACTATCCGTTGCAATCCTAACGTCACGGAGGTGACAGCCCTGCACAAATCATGATTATAAATAGAGATAGGGATAGGATCGTTTGCATTTAAAATCAAGAACTCCTCCCTTTATAACCGCAACCAGAGGATTGAACAGGTATTCCCCTTCATCTTCTCTCTTGCTTGCTCTGTTTTTCTTCTTGTATCTATTTCGTTCAAAATGTTGCTCCGGAATTCTCCTGCCAAGGATCTTCAGAAGGAAAGCCCCTTTAAGGGCCAAGGGATCATCACAGACTCTGCTAAAGAACGCTGCATCTTTACTGATCCCCAAATTGACAGGATTTGGTGCTGTTTTCCTGCAAATACTGTGTTTAAAGCCTATGATCCTTCTGCCCTGAGCGATCATACCTCCGATTCGTGGGTTGCCTTTCCTGTGACCCCGTTTGCCATAGGTTACACGTATCCCTTTCCAGCCTTCACCCAGGCCTTCTTCTCTCTGACCGGCATAACCTATATCCAGGCTATGCCGATGATCTGGAGGGTTTTCTATACCTTTGAGAGGATCATCGAGCAAGAGGGGATAGACTTAGGTATGGCCGAGTTAGGTGAGCTGTACGATCTGACCACCTTTGGTTCCCATCGTTATCTGTTCAAACGTAGACCTGGGGAGGAGCATCCGATCTTCAAGCCTACCAAGAATGACACCAACTGGAAGCGGCGGTTCTTTTTTGTAAGGAGAGATACCATCCCTGATGGGAAGGATTTTGTGACACCCCAGGAAAACCAGTGAACAGTACAGTTTACCTAGCTTCCTCAGTGAGTGCATACCAAATTTCGGGACGAAATTTCCAATTAGTTGGGGATAATGTGACAACTCGAACTTTAGGCTTGCTTTTATGTAACGTTTGTGCACGGCATGTGATTTTATAAACCCGAATGATTAATTGATTTCATGATGTATGTTATGATATTATGTGCTTTTTATGTGTGTATGTTATGTTTATTGTTGTTGAGCCCAAACCAAACACAAAACCCGATCCGCACAATACCATTCGAACCACACAAGGCTTTCGGGCCACTCTTTGTTCTCGGGTCCATTAGACAACCGAGCGGGCTCGGCCCACTCCCCACTCGCAACACACAAAACCAAGTTAGGGGTTTTGTTTTACCACTTTTGCAAATCACACACACACACAAACCCTAGAAGCTTTGCTCTCTATCTCTCTCTCGGCTGGATTAGGAACCGAAGGCACAAGGCCACCCGATCACCCTATTGTTCGGATCACATCTCGTTACTTGTAATCGGTTAGTATGATGCTTATGTTTTTGTGTTAAATGATGTTTTGATTACATGCTTAGATCGAACCGATTGGAATTTGCATGATAATGAACTAGGGCCGGTTAGATTATGTGGTTATGCTTGGGCTTCGAATTGATTCGTATATAATCAGTTTGTAATTATGATTAACTTAGAACCGAATGTATTGATATATAGAAATCGGCTGTTTTGATGATCATGTTATTGGCCTAGATATGAACCGGTTATATGTATGAATTGCATTAGGATCGATGTTCTTGTGGTACTACTGAATGATCAAGTAATCGGCTATAGTATG
The DNA here is from genome assembly GCF_002127325.2 of Helianthus annuus. Classification (NCBI taxonomy): domain Eukaryota; kingdom Viridiplantae; phylum Streptophyta; class Magnoliopsida; order Asterales; family Asteraceae; genus Helianthus; species Helianthus annuus. The sequence goes on along the minus strand of NC_035433.2, from coordinate 39,354,930 downwards.
CATCGGGTTAGCTTGAATGTTGGTTTGTTGATGAATTGTTAGAGGTGTTCATGCATGGTATAATTAGGGTTCTTATGAATTTGTGTTGAAATTGTTATGTTTGATCGATATTATGCTAATGATTTGTTGAAATTATGTTAATTGATCTGTTACCGAAACTGACCAAACTGTTAGCTGAAATCACGGATAAGTCAATGCAAGATTTATGGAAACCGGTTACACACACGTCACACGGTTGCGACTCAGATTGCGAGTCGAAACCTCGTGGTCACGACTCGAAACCACAACAGCATGAACCGTAACCACGGTTGCGAGTCCTGTTGCGACTCGTAACCAGACCATGATGAACCGAGATCTCCATTGCGACTCGCAATCAGCTGTTGCGACTCGTAATCTCCGGTTGCGACTCGAGATCTCCGTTGCGACTCGAGACCACCCTTTACACGCACACTGTTGGGCCTTTGCTGTTACGGGCCCAACCTATTGAGCCCAACGATTTGAACTGTGGACTGTTTAGTAATGGACTTGTATGTGATTTCTATTTGGGCCGATTGAGAATCGGGATTGTTTTGTTATTGGGCTGCTTATGTTATTGGGCCGGGTATTGTTGGACTTAGACAATTGGATCCTCTCATGCTATGTCTTATCTGCTTACGTGCGTACATGTCTGCCATGTCTATACGTGATTACTATATACGTGCTATATACGAACCTGACTCGTATAATCACCATGATAGGACGTGAGTGACCATTTACTTGCTACTTATATTCCTTGTGTATCTGCCGAGCAAACCAAGGTGAGTTCACACAGCCAAGGCATGGGATTCCCGGGTTGGGAATTGGGTTGGATATGTTGAATATGAAATGATTACTCGTACTTACGCATATACCAGACTATAGACCATCGTCCTCAGGTTAGTCAGGACACGTTACGTAAAGCCTACGTAACCCAGTATACTTGCCATATGTCTCTCGGGTCGGGAGGACACGTTACGTAAAGCCTACGTAACCCAATACCATCTACTGGCTTCCAGGTCGGAAGGCCACGCTGCGTAAAGCCTACGTAGCCCCCACGCGTACCACTGTCCTCGGGGAAGGGCACGTCACGTAAAGCCTACGTGACCCTGTACGTTTTCCTGTTCTCGGTAAAGAAGAACACATGGTCGGAAGTTAGTCTAGTAAGTACCGTTAATGAGAAGCCCTCATTAACTAGGATGAACATGGGAAGCCCCCACCTTTAGTACACACTAGTATGGGAAGCCCCCACTAGCTATGCTTATACACTACGTTATGAACTTACTTTCTGTGAACTCGCTCAACTAGTTGTTGATTATTTGCTGCATGCCTTGCAGGACCTTAGGTACATTACGGAGCTTGCACAGGGAGGAGCAGGTCGTTGTGGCAGATGGATCATGAACGTTATTCGAACTTATATTTATTTTGAGATTTCATACTATGCTTCCGCTACTTAAACGATGTTGGTTTTTTTGAAACATCAATCATGTCATGATGATTTACGTTATTTACTTTTATATTAAATGCTATGTTTGATATGATTGATGGCTTGATCCTGGTCAGTCACGCTCCCAAGCGGTGGTATTCCGCGGGTGGATTTTGGGGGTGTGACAGATTGGTATCAGAGCCATTGGTTATAGAGAACTTGGTTTTAATATGGGAAAACGTTTTTATTAAAACCGGACTATAACCAGTACAGTGCTCTCAACGATCCACAACGACGCTTCGCTCCACGTGCAAGACTCGACATCCTAGGTAATAAGGTTTATGTTTATTGTCTGCTTGTTGGAACTGCTTAGAACTTTGCTCGCATTACGCTTAGATACACATACTTTGATTACATGAGAACACCTATATGCCTACGCTTTTCTGTCATCGCCCTACTCGCGAACCATTCTTACGTATGCTACTTATTACTATGAAGATCATGTCTGGAAGAATCAACATGACACAAGCCCAGCTAGAGGCTCTCGTTCAAGCCCAAGTCACAGCGGCATTTGCGGCTGCTCAAGCAGGTAGGATAACCTGTAGTTATAACTTACGCTAGGATCTTTAGATCCTACACTCCTAAACTAGCTTTTGTATTTAAACTTTGCCCTACTCGTACACAATAGGTCAACACGCGCAGCAGCCTGTCTGCACTTTCAAGAATTTCATGGACTGTCGTCCAAATTCTTTCAGCGGCACCGAGGGGGCAGTGGGACTCCTCCACTGGTTCGAGAAGCTAGAATCTGTATTCGAAATGTGCGAGTGCCCTGAGGCTCGCAAGGTCAAGTTTGCCACCGGTACTTTGGAAGGGATAGCACTGACTTGGTGGAACGCCCAAGTTCAGATCTTAGGGTTGGCAGCTGCTAACGCCACCCCATGGAACGACTTTAAGGAACTCATCAAGCGTGAGTATTGCACGCGTGAAGATATTCACAAGCTGGAAGACGAGCTGTATAACTTGAAAATGGTAGGATCGGAAATCGAGGCGTATACTAAACGGTCTAATGAGCTGGCCGTTCTGTGTCCTACTATGGTGGACCCTCCATACAAGCGCATCGAGTTGTATCTCAAGGGATTGGCGCCAGAAATTCAGAGCCACGTGACGTCGGCTAACCTCGAAAACATCCAAGAAATCCAGCGTCTTGCTCACCGTATCACCGATCAGGCAGTGGATCAGAATAGACTGCCCAAGCGTGTTAACGCTACTGCTAACGTCACCACCTCAGTTACTCCTGCTACGTCTGGTGACAGTAAAAGAAAATGGGATGGGGATTCCAGTAAAAGTTCAGCATCTGTTCAGCCACAATCTCAGCAGCAGAAGATTGACCACTATCAGAGCCCCAGTCAGCAATCCTCTGGTGGTCACAGACAGAGGAGATATCAGGGTAGTCAACCTAGGTGCCACAACTGCAACAGGCATCACCACGGCCCATGTAACAAGGGTCGTTGTCAAAGGTGTCTCAAAATGGGTCACGAGGCCAAAGACTGTAGGAGCCCTCGTCCTGCGAATCAGAGCCAGCAGCCTCAGCAACCAGCTCCACAGAACCAGCAGCAGCAGCAGCAGCCACAGCGTGGAAACCGGGGATGTTTCCAGTGTGGGGCTGAAGGTCACTTCAAACGCGATTGCCCTCAGTTGAACCAGAACCGCAACAACAATAACAACCAGGGCAACGGCAACAATAACGGCGGGAACAACAACAACGGCAATGAAGCTCGTGGTCGCGCTTTTGTGCTAGGTCGAGGCGATGCAGTGAACGATCCCAACGTTGTTATGGGTAAGTTTCTCCTGGACAATATTTACGTTACTGTTTTGTTTGATTCGGGTGCGGATACAAGCTATATGTCTGTGAAAATGTGTCAACTGCTAAAACGTGCACCAACACTTTTACCCACCAAACATGTAGTAGAGTTAGCTAACGGTAAAAGTCTAGAAGCCACGCACGTAGTTCAGGGTTGTAATCTTATCCTAGCTGGTCAAGCCTTCTCCATTGATCTCATTCCCATAGTTTTGGGTAGCTTCGACGTCGTGATTGGGATGGATTGGTTATCACAACACCAGGCAGAAATCTTATGCAGCGAAAAGGTTATTCGCATTCCACGATCTGGTCAGGAACCTCTAGAAGTTCAAGGCGACAAGAGTGGTGCTGTGGTTGGCATCATCTCTTTCTTGAAGGCTCAGAAATGCTTGCGTAAGGGTCACACAGCCATTCTGGCACTCGTTACAGACGCATCAGTAAAGGAAAAGAAATTGGATGATATTCCAATTGTACGTGATTACCCTCAGGTGTTTCCTGAAGACTTACCTGGTTTACCGCCTCATCGTCAGGTCGAATTTCAGATCGAGCTCGCTCCGGGAGCAGCACCCATAGCTCGCGCACCATATCGTCTAGCTCCATCAGAATTGGAGGAACTGTCAAAGCAACTACAAGAACTCTTGGAAAAGGGTTTCATTCGTCCAAGCTCTTCGCCTTGGGGAGCTCCAGTACTCTTCGTGAAGAAGAAAGACGGTACGTTCAGAATGTGCATCGACTACCGTGAACTCAACAAGGTGACGGTGAAGAACCGTTATCCTCTTCCGCGCATCGACGACTTATTCGACCAGTTGCAAGGGTCGTGTTACTATTCGAAGATAGACTTGAGGTCTGGGTATCATCAGCTGAGAGTCCGGGAGGAGGACGTCTCCAAGACAGCCTTCAGAACTCGTTACGGTCACTACGAGTTTCTTGTCATGCCGTTCGGGTTAACGAACGCGCCTGCTGTATTTATGGATCTTATGAACAGGGTGTGCAAACCCTACCTTGACAAGTTCGTCATTGTTTTCATCGACGACATTCTGATTTACTCCAAGAGTCAGGAGGAACACGAGCAGCATCTTCGTCTCATTTTGGAACTCCTTCGAAAGGAACAATTGTACGCCAAGCTTTCTAAATGCGACTTCTGGCTTCGTGAAGTCCACTTCTTAGGCCATGTGGTGAACAAGGATGGGATCCATGTCGATCCATCCAAGGTAGATTCGATCAGGAACTGGCCTGCACCGCGTACACCGACAGAAATACGCCAATTCTTGGGTCTGGCAGGTTACTACAGACGGTTTATTAGAGACTTCTCGAAGATTGCTCAGCCGCTTACGCTACTGACACAGAAGGGTGTTACCTATCGCTGGGGAGAGCCCCAGGAGACTGCTTTTCAGCACCTAAAGGATAGACTTTGCAGTGCACCTATCCTCTCATTGCCAGAGGGCACAGATGACTTCGTGGTTTATTGTGATGCATCCATTCGGGGACTTGGATGTGTGTTAATGCAGCGCGACAAGGTTATCGCTTACGCCTCTCGTCAACTCAAGATTCATGAACGCAACTACACGACGC